>NC_063449.1:46398805-46513688 GCF_020379485.1 Brassica napus | reverse complement strand
TGATGTCTCGAGTTTTAACCCGATTATCTAACTGCAAGTGCACAGTAAAGTACGCAGTAGTAATGCGGGATCGAATCCACAGGGACCGATGATCACACGTACGTAGAGTTGCAGACAAGTTAATAGCTACAGCGAATCAAGATATATTTTTGATGGATTTTTATTTAATTTTCTAGGTGTCACAAACATAAACAAGCATGTAAAAAGATGATTTAAACGATTTGAAAACTATTTTAAAACAAACGTTGGGCATTGGGAATTCTCAGGGATTTCTTTTTAATCAAGATACAATTAATGGAAGACACAGGGATATATTAAGAACCGTCTAGAACTCAAACACGATATTAGAATTAACCTACTTCCGTAGCGCTAATTCTCTATGTTATAGAAATCTCCACACTAACTTCCGCTGAGTTTCAATTTCTAAACAAGCATTAAGAACAGGTTCAATATGTTCACAAAGCGCAATAACATCAACTTCCGAGGGTTAAGGACACTTTGCTCATCTAAAGTATTTTCGGAAGTTCAAACAATCACTTTCGGTGCATCAAACAATCTGAAATCATGAACTAAGTGATCAATTCAGTTCAAGCAGTAAGAAATCCATTAGATGAAGAACCAAAACGTAATCCCTTAGTCTACACACGTTTTATGGATCAAAACATCAAGAAATCCCCTATGAGAACCCCTAAACCCAACTAGATGACTACTCACACATAACTAAGCAAGAACAAAACGATTTGATGATGAAGAAAACATGATAAGATTGTATTAAAACAGAGTAAAGGTTCAGAAGATCTTCTCCAAATGGTTTTGAGATGAACTCCTTTACAAATCTTCACAAATCACACAAAACAAGTACAAAACACTCAAATCTCTCTCTAGAACTTGTAAATCTCCTCCTTGGTCGCCCCTGGTCTTTTCTGAGTCCAAAGTCGAGTTCTTCCTGAATTATTGAGGGGAGTGGGTAAAAAGGAGTGAAAAGCTCGTTTGTGCGTGTGGAGCCCGTAGCGCCTGAGATCGGTCGATCCACATGGCCGGATCGGTCGATCTCGTGTATGAAAGCTGGGATCGGTCGATCGATCCAGGTAGCCGGATCGGTCGATCTCGTGGCTCTGTGCGATCAATACTTCTCATTCGGTCCATTGTTCGGTCCATCTTGCTTCTGAATAAATCCCGAATGCGTTTTTTCTTTCAAGCTATCTAGTAACCTGCATATTACACTTAAGAACACCAAAACGCATCAAATAGACCAAAACATTAATTAAAACCGACCATTTAATTGCTCCAAAACGAGTTTAAAACCGTTAAAAACACGGAATATCAACTCCCCCAGACTTGAATCTTTGCTTGTCCTCAAGTAAAGAGGATTAAAATTTGGGAGCTCACTAACCCTCAGTAGACCTTACCTTGTGATTTCGCTAACCACTTAAATCAGAGACTGTCAAGGCATTCATTCCAAATCCCCACCAAGACCGCGCAAACCTTTCCATATTTCAGACCTGCAAGTCTCAGTTTCAAGTAATCAACTCTTTACATTCATTAAAAAGTGCGTGACCTTTCCACCAAAGATATCTCCATCAGGTATAACGGGCTCGGTGTTTGGGAGGCTGTTTTAGTGTTTAATTAGGTGAGGCTCAAGTGTTTGTGGGTATCAGCGATAACAAAAAAAAAAATGCAAAACATTATGCAAAATCGCTGGAGAGACCGAGTATATTGATAACCATGTTTTCGAACTGCTCAAGTCTCAAATGATCAAAACCCACAAATCTCAAACTCTAACCCCAAATTAAAACAAAGCATCATCTCTAGTACACAAAATAAAAATAAAATGTCTAAATCAAATCTACTGAATGAGATATAAACATGAACTTTTTTTTTTTTTTTTTTTTTTTTTTTTTTTTTTTTTTTTTTTATTTCATTTTTTTTTTTTTTTTTTTTTTTTTTTTTTTTAGAACGAAAACTTATACAAACCGAAATCGAATATATACACTGCGATGCAATCACACACTTACAACACCCAATTTTTCTATTTACACCTCTAGACACACAGGTCCGTGTCTAACCACCTAAATGTTCCGATCCTACCTAAGCAGTCGGATGAACCATGTCTACCCTAATCTCTCCATTGTTTTTGCACATGTATGCACATATGATCAGTGTGTAAGAATGCATGGAGATGAAATAAAAGGGTAAGGTGTAGGTGTGGTACCAAACTATTGATGAGTCTGGCCATTCAGGATTATTAAAAAGTGGTAGAATGTGGTAAAGAAATCCTGAATGTGTATATGGTATACCGTTTCCTGATGTTGATTCCTGGTCAAAAGAAATTAAATTCATTAATGGTCAAAAATAGTTGAGTCGATTACAATTCACCGAGACTTGATAAAAGATTTAAGGAGAGGTTGCTTGGTCAAGTGGTTCCTCGGTTTGTCTGCGCTAACAGTCCTGAAAAATGGTCAATATGAAATGTAATGCACAACACACAAGGAAATAGTCTAATAATCATCACAGGGTCTGAGAAAAATACGTAGAGAGTTTTTTTTTTTTTTTTTTTTAAACACAATCAAATCCGATAAACTAAGAAAATAAAAGAGATAAAAGCAATATGGTACATAAGTAGCATCCTCCCCCAGACTTACTTCACACCGTCTCGGTGTGAAAATAATTCCAAGAGAGATTACCGATCAGGCGTTGCGGTCAGTGCGCCTCTTGGAGCGCCTCTCCAAGGCTCCATCATCGTCAGAGTCCTCCGCTGCCTCAGGTCCAGCAGCGGTGTCGTGAGCGCCTTAGATCGACCGATCCATACGTGTCGGATCGACCGATCTCTTACATGGATCGCCCGTTCTGTTTCTTAGGATCGATCGATCTCTGCCTGATCGTGATACATGCCTGAAAATCATCTAAAAACACAACCAAAAATCAATTCACACAAGAAAACATAATCACAAAAGAGAAAGAAAATCAAACCATGTGGGTTGCCTCCCACTCAGCGCTTGTTTAAAGTCGCGAGCCTGACTATTTTGTTGTCCTTAGGCGAGATCGGGTTCCGATAAAGGAATGTTGGTTCCTTCTTCGGGTTTTGCATCTGTGAAGTAAGGTTTTAGCCTCTGCCCATTGACGGTGAATTTCCTCCCATTGTCTTCCAAGACAACAGCTCCATAAGGTCTAACCTCTGTGATGGTGAAAGGTCCGGACCAACGAGACTTAAGCTTTCCAGGAAATAGCTTGAGTCTAGAGTTGAACAGAAGGACTTTGTCTCCAGCAGCGAAGTCTCTCGGGATTATCTTTCTGTCATGCCATGCCTTAGTTCTTTCCTTGTAGATTTTGGTGTTCTCATAGGCGTTCAACCGAATCTCGTCCAGCTCGTTCAACTGAACCATCCTCCTTTCTGCTGCGGTTTTAATGTCGAAGTTCATCAACTTCGTTGCCCAAAAACCACTGTACTCCAATTCCACAGGTAGGTGACAAGACTTTCCATAGACCAGATTAAAAGGAGTGGTGCCCAAGGGAGTCTTGTAGGCGGTTCTATACGCCCATAAGGCGTCATCAAGCTTCACAGCCCAGTCTTTCCTTGTTTTGCCTACAGCCTTCTCCAAAATTCCCTTGATTTCTCGGTTCGATATTTCAACCTGCCCACTTGTCTGAGGATGATAAGGTGTAGCTACCTTATGCTTTACTCCATGTTTCTTCAGCAGTTTATCGAACGTCTTGTTGATGAAGTGAGAGCCTCCATCACTAATAACCACTCTCGGGATTCCGAATCTTGGAAAAATGACTGTCTTGAACATTTTCTTGACAACACTAGAGTCATTTGTCTTGCTGGCTACTGCTTCCACCCACTTGGAGACATAATCAACCGCAACCAAGATGTACTCATTTCCATAAGAAGATGGGAAAGGGCCCATAAAATCAATTCCCCATACATCAAAAACTTCAACTTCAAGGATGAAATTTTGGGGCATCTCATTTCTCTTACTGATGTTACCCTTCCGCTGACATGCATCACACTTTGAGACAAACTCATGGGCGTCTCTGAAAAGTGTAGGCCACCAGTAACCAGCCTGCAGGACCTTAGAAACCGTCTTGAATGTTGCAAAATGGCCTGCGTATTCTGAGCTGTGGCAGTGGAAAAGAATCCCTTGCATCTCATTCTCCAGAACGCATCTCCTGAATAAACCATCTGAGCATCTCTTGTAGAGGAAGGGATCATCCCAGTAATAGTGGTTCACATCTCTCATGAACTTCTTCCTCTCATATCCCTTCAGGTTCGGTGGTTCAATTCCAGCACATAGGTAGTTTGCAAAGTCTGCAAACCATGGGAGATCATCCTGAATTTGTCTCATGGCACAGCAATCAGCCTGATCCAAATACTCATCCTCCAGCAAGGTGATCACATAGACATTCTCCTCGGGTAATGTATCATCCAGTGGTGTTTCAGCTTCCACTCTCATTCGGGAAAGATGATCTGCCACTCCATTTTCTGCTCCTCTCTTGTCTCTGATCTCAATATCAAACTCCTGTAGGAGTAAGATCCACCTTAAGAGTCTCGGTTTAGCATCTTTTTTCGTCATCAGGTACTTCAAGGCTGCATGATCTGTGTGCACAATTACTTTCGAGCCCACCAAATAGGACCTGAACTTCTCGAAAGCATAAACTACTGCCAGCAACTCCTTCTCAGTGGTAGCATACTTGATTTGAGCATCATCAAGCGTTCGGCTGGCATAATAGATCACATGGAGTTTCTTGTCTTTTCTCTGCCCCAAAACAGCTCCAATCGCGTAATCACTTGCGTCACACATTATTTCAAATGGCAAGTCCCAATCTGGTGGCTGCACAATGGGAGCACTGACTAGAGACTTCTTGAGAATCTGAAACGCAGCGAGGCAGTCAGCATCAAAAACAAACTTCGCTTCTTTGCACAGCAGACGGGTGAGTGGCCTCGCTATCATAGAGAAGTCTTTGATAAACCTCCTGTAGAAACCGGCATGTCCCAGAAAACTCCGAATATCCCTCACTGTCCTGGGAGGCTGTAGGCTGGTCATAACTTCAATCTTTGCTTTGTCAACCTCGATACCCTGCTCTGATATCCTGTGACCCAAAACAATGCCATCTTTCACCATGAAATGACACTTCTCCCAATTTAACACCAAGTTCTTCTCCTCACATCTTTCCAGCACCTTGCACAGATTAGCAAGGCAGTCGCTAAATGAAGAACCGTAGACTGAGAAATCGTCCATAAAAACCTCCATAATGTCCTCAATAAGATCAGTAAAGATCGACATCATGCATCTCTGGAAAGTTGCAGGAGCATTGCACAATCCGAAGGGCATTCTCCTGTAGGCAAAAGTACCGTATGGGCAGGTGAATGTTGTCTTCTCTTGGTCGTCTGGATGAATGGGTATCTGAAAGAACCCAGAGTAACCATCGAGAAAACAGTAGTAGGGGGTTGGCTAGTCTTTCCAGCATCTGGTCAATGAAAGGAAGTGGGAAGTGGTCCTTCCTTGTGGCTGAGTTTAGCTTCCTGTAGTCAATGCACATCCTATGCCCTGTGACTGTTCTGGTAGGAATCAGCTCAGCCTTCTCATTTGTGATGACAGTGATGCCACCCTTCTTAGGAACCACATGAACCGGGCTCACCCAAGTGCTGTCTGAAATTGGGTAGATCACCCCTGCACTCAACAGCTTTAGAATCTCCTTTTTCACAACTTCCATCAGTTTGGGATTCAGTCTTCGCTGGTGCTCTATGGACGTCTTTGACTCATCCTCCAAGTGAATCTTGTGCATGCAAAGATCTGGAGAAATACCTGTAATATCATCCAAAGAGTACCCCAATGCTTTTCTATACTTTCGCAATTTTGAAAGAAGCAAAGCGGTCTCCACATTATTCAGGTTAGCACAAATAATAACAGGATATGTGGAATTCGGTCCCAAGAATGCATACCTCAGCCCAGCTGGGAGGGCTTTAAGTTCCACCTTTGGAGCATTCTCCTCACTCCAATCTGGTTGGGAGGATGACGGTTTGACGGTTTTATCGGTGCCTGAGTCTTCAAGGCTGACATAGGCGACATGCTTCTCAATCGGTGAGGCTGAATCCAAAATCTCAGAAAATCCAACCACTTCTTGGTTCATGAACCCGAACTCACTCTCCCTTTGGGTCAATGCGACTTGTAGAGGATCATCAGTGTGCAACTCTTCATCCATTTCCTCCACCAGTTCAGTCAATGTATCAACCCAGAAAGTCTGTCCATCAATAGTCGGATTTTTCAGCACCTTCTCCACATTGTATCTCATCGCCATGTCTCCTAGACGTAAGTCTATATGCCCATTCTGTACATCAATCATGGCTCCAGCAGTAGCTAAAAACGGTCTGCCCAAAATGAGAGGATCTTTAGGTTCCTCTTCCAGCTCCAGAACTACAAAATCGGTAAGCACATATCCCTTTCCAACACCAACAGGGATGTTTCTAGTACACCGACTGGTCTTCGCACTGATCGGTCAGCAAGGACCAAGGAGATCCTTGTAGGTTTGTAGTTCGTCATGCCTAGCCTCTCAGAGACAGAGAAAGGCATTAGGCTCACTCCTGAACCCAGATCGCAGAGACTCTTCTCAAAAGTAAGTGATCCAATGCGGCATGGTAGAACAAATGCTCCGGGATCTTCACGCTTTTTAGGCATGACATTTTGTAGAACTGCGCTACACTCCTCATTGAGCATCAACACACCCCGCTCTAGGCTCATCTTATCGGTAAGAATCTCCTTCATGTACCTTTTAAGAGAAGGTACCATCTTCACCGCTTCAACAAATGGCAATCTCACATGTAACTCCCCAACAAGGTTCTTTAGCTTCTCGTACTCACGTTCTTTGATCTTCTGCCTTGGTCTGGATGGGTATGGAGCCTTAGGAACATAAGCAGGAGGCGCCACATACACCTCTTCAGGTTCAGAGGAATTTGGCTTCGTCGACACGGGATCGGTCGATCCAGATGGACCGGATCGGTCGATCTCCTTCCCCTTGGATCGGTCGATCTGTTCTTGAGATCGGTCGATCTCTTTTCTTTCGATTCCTCAATCGTTTTTCCACTCCTAAGTGTTATAGCATTCACAAACTCCTTTGGATTCGTCTCTGACTTCCCTGGTAGAAATCCAGGTGCTGTTCTGCTGCTGGAGGCGGTTTGAGCAACTTGCTTTTCCAAAACTTTCAAATGGGTGTTCAAAGCTTCGAACTTCCCATTAAGCTCTCCATACATGTTATCCACCTTGGTGTTTATCTCTGCAGTGCTATTCTTCTGACCTTCTAGCACCATTTGCAGCATCTTCTTAATTTCGTTATCCTGAGAAGGCTGTGACGAAGAGGCATTTCCTTGATTCTGATAGTTGTTGTACTGCTGCCTTTGCTGAAATCCTGAGTTGCCCGAGTTGTTCCCCTGATATTGATTTCTGTTCTGAAATCCTTGGTTGAACACACTCTGGTTCTGATTCTGGTTCTGCCTGTTTCCTGCCTGAGGGTAGGACTGATGTTGTGGATTCTCCACATTGTTGCTCCGGTAAGACAGATTATTTTGCTGATTTTGATTCCACCCAAGGTTCTGATTGTAGCCTCTGTTGTAGTTTCCTTGACCACCAATGTAGTTCACATCAGCCTGCATATCACTTGAATCATCACCAACAGCTTCTTGTGAGGAACGATAGCCTTGCTCCTCCACAAATTTCACAGATTTCTGATCTCTCTTGAGAAGCATCTCAATCTTGGCATTCAACTCATCTATCTTCTTGGATTCATAACCAACACCCTTCTGGCTGGTATCAAACCTTGACTTGCGGTTTGCTTTGCTGGATGACAGGTTGTTCAACAAGGTGTAAGCTTCTTCAACAGTCTTGGTCATGAAATCACCATTACTTGCTGTGTCCATGGCATCTTGACTCTCTTCATGAACTCCATTATAGAAAATGTTCAGCAAACTCACATCAGTGTAGCCATGGTGAGGGCAGTCCTGTGTGTACTCCTTGAAACGCTCCCAAGCCTCATGAAAACTTTCTGAATCAAGCTGCTGAAAGCTTCCAATTCTGCTTCTCAGATATGTGGACCTTGACTTGGTGAAGAAATGTTGTAGAAAAGCAGCTCTTGTCTCTTCCCATGTAGTAAGAGATCCTGGAGGGATGGACTTTAACCATCTGATAGCTTTATCAGCTAAGAAAAACGGGAACAACCTGCATTTCAAAGCGCCTTGAGGAACTCCATTATGTCTGCTGGTGTCACAGACTCGCTCAAAATGCTCCAAGTGATACATCGGGTCCTCAGACGGGTTTCCATGAAACGGATTTTTCTCCACCAAATTAATGAGACCAGTCTTGATCTCAAAGTCTCTTCTCTCAATGGGAGGTGGGCGAATCCCAGAACGATCGGCATAGAATGCATCTGGTGTATCATAATGTGCAAGCGTCATCCTAGGCATGCCATAGTCTCCAGCCTGTTGTCTTGCAGCTACACCAGCCTGCTGATTATCACCAGCATTGTTGCCTTCTCGTTCATTTACAGGAATTGGATTTTGCGGGTTGTCCTGAAATTGGTCTTCTTGGTGTTCAGCCATTTCAACCTCTTCAGCGGACTCAAATCTTTTCTTTTTCACTTGTCTCTCTAGGCGTCCGAGCTCTAACTCCAAAGGTATTAAATTCGATGGTCCTTTGCTTCTAGTATGAAATCCGCTCATTCACCTGAAAACACAAACAGAAAGAGAAAGACAGAAACATTAGACAAAATAAAAAAAATGCTATAGTCTTAAACTGATCATTAACTCTAGGGTGACCAAATGGTCCCCGGCAACGGCGCCAAAAACTTGATGTCTCGAGTTTTAACCCGATTATCTAACTGCAAGTGCACAGTAAAGTACGCAGTAGTAATGCGGGATCGAATCCACAGGGACCGATGATCACACGTAGAGTTGCAGACAAGTTAATAGCTACAGCGAATCAAGATATATTTTTGATGATTTTTATCTAATTTTCTTAGGTGTCACAAAACATAAACAAGCTGTAAAAAGATGATTTAAACGATTTGAAAACTATTTTAAAACAAACGTTGGGCATTGGGAATTCTCAGGGATTTCTTTTTAATCAAGATACAATTAATGAAAGACACAGGGATATATTAAGAACCGTCTAGAACTCAAACACGATATTAGAATTAACCTACTTCCGTAGCGCTAATTCTCTATGTTATAGAAATCTCCACACTAACTTCCGCTGAGTTTCAATTTCAAAACAAGCATTAAGAACAGGTTCAATATGTTCACAAAGCGCAATAACATCAACTTCCGAGGGTTAAGGACACTTTGCTCATCTAAAGTATTTTCGGAAGTTCAAACAATCACTTTCGGTGCATCAAACAATCTGAAATCATGAACTAAGTGATCAATTCAGTTCAAGCAGTAAGAAATCCATTAGATGAAGAACCAAAACGTAATCCCTTAGTCTACACACGTTTTATGGATCAAAACATCAAGAAATCCCATATGAGAACCCCTAAACCCAACTAGATGACTACTCACACATAACTAAGCAAGAACAAAACGATTTTGATGAAGAAAACATGATAAGATTGTATTAAAACAGAGTAAAGGTTCAGAAGATCTTCTCCAAATGGTTTTGAGATGAACTCCTTTACAAATCTTCACAAATCACACCAAAACAAGTACAAAACACTCAAATCTCTCTCTAGAACTTGTAAATCTCCTCCTTGGTCGCCCCCTGGTCTTTTGTGAGTCTCCAAAGTCGAGTTCTTCCCTGAATTATTGAGGGGAGTGGGTAAAAAGGAGTGAAAAGCTCGTTTGTGCGTGTGGAGCCCGTAGCGCCTGAGATCGGTCGATCCACATGGCTCGGATCGGTCGATCTCATGTATGAAAGCCTGGGATCGGTCGATCCAGGTAGCCCGGATCGGTCGATCTCGTGGCTCTGTGCGATCAGTACTTCTCGTTCGGTCCATTGTTCGGTCCATCTTGCTTCTGAATAAATCCCGAATGCGTTCTTTTCTTTCAAGCTATCTAGTAACCTGTATATTACACTTAAGAACACCAAAACGCATCAAATAGACCAAAACATTAATTAAAACCGACCATTTAATTGCTCCAAAACGAGTTTAAAACCGTTAAAAACACGGAATATCAGTTCGGCTGCTGCTACATTTGGATATGTAAAAATTGAAAAAGTAAGTAATAACAATTTTAATAATATTTAAAATCACAGTAATTTATCCGCTTCAACATTTATATCCACCACTGCTCTATATAGCTAGGATTCACCATTAGCTTTGGTTGCTTATTGCTAAAAAACTTGTGAGTTTGAATATGAATGATCAATCAAATAATTCTCATTTAAATAGATTCGTTTATGTATGTGAACTTGCAATATACAAAATCTTATCACCAGAATATATGTTAGGATGAAATTAAAACATAACTAATAAGAATCGTTTTATCTTTTTTTTTTTTTTTTTTTAAATCACTTATCTTTGTGTGTGTGTGTGTGTGTGCGCTTCAAAATGACACCGCAGTGAAACGTGTGAGGCTAATAAACTATTAGTATCAATCACAACAGAATAGCAGCCACACACTCTGTTTTGATCAAACGCCATTTCTCAGGTATCGCGAGTTCGAAACAGAGTAGTAAAGAATGGAGACGGCCCTGCTTCGGTTCCGCGTTAGTTTCTCCTGTCATCCTCATCCACACCACAAGAAAATCGCCGCTCATCACAGAGTCAACAATGAGATTCCTGGAGGATACGAAGACGAGTGGTCTCCTAAGGTTTTGAGTAGAAGATCATTACTAGCGACGGCTTCTGGGCTCTCACTGGCCTCTTCGACGTCTTTAGCGTTTCCAGGGGAAGGGTTAGCTGTCGTGAAACAAGGTCTTCTCGCCGGGAGAGTTCCTGGTCTGTCTGAACCTGACGACGAAGGTTCGCGTCTCTCTGTCTTTTTTTTGCTTATAATTTACATTTTGCATGTAAATAGATAGTTAATGGTTTAAAATTTTGATTTTATATCCATTAAATTATATAGATTCAACAAATCTTTAGGCTTTAGACATTGATACTTGGAGCTGTATTGTATTCTTCAATTTCTATTCCCTGCAACATTAGAATAGAGTCACACATTGTAAACAAGTTTTTTTTTATCTGAATTTTTTTTTAACATTCATTAAAAAAAAAAGGTATATATGGTACATTTGTTGTTGAGTTTGTGGGGGTGAGAATGTAATTGGAATGCTCTCAGGACAGGTTGGAGAACATACCGTAGACCAGACGAGAAGTCAGGAGGGCATGGAGTTGGTTGGAGTCCTATTATCCCTTACGCCTTCTCTGTTCCTCAAGATTGGAATGAGGTTTGGTCACTCGGTTCTGTTTCTTTGTTTTTTTTTTTTTTTGCCAGCTACCCATTTAAACTATGGATGGTCACGAGTCGATTTTCCGAGAAGCTCCTCCCTCCAAGACTCTTCTTATTTGTTATTGTTTATAATCTATAGGTACCTGTATCGATAGCTGATCTTGGTGGCACTGAGATTGACTTAAGATTTGCTAGTCCTAAAGAAGGCCGCTTGTCTGTAATTGTAGCTCCCGTTCTAAGATTTGCAGATAGTAAGCGCTCTCTCTCCCATTAAAATATTTCATTCTCAGTCTAACATTTCATGTGTAATGATTATTATTGTTTTCAATAAATGGTTTTGTGACAGACCTTGGGGACAACGTGAAGATTGAAAACATTGGAACACCAGCGAAGGTGATCAACGCCTTTGGACCAGAAGTTATCGGAGAAAACGTTGAAGGGAAGGTGTTAAGTTCGAATGTAGCGGAACACGATGGTAGACTCTATTACCAGTTCGAGCTAGAGCCACCTCACGTGCTCATCACCGCAACCGCTGCTGGAAACCGTCTTTACTTGTTCAGTGTCACCGGAAACGGTGAGTCAATATATCTATCTTGTATGTTTGCTACAATCAATTTTTATTGTTTTATACATTAATTATAAATAAATTTTGGTTTATGTTTTGATGCTAAAGGGCTTCAATGGAAGAGATACTACAAGGATCTGAAGAAGATAGCTACTTCCTTCCGAGTTGTTTAGAGACATTTGCCATAAAGTTTTTTTTTTTTTTGATCCATAAAGTTAAATGGATGATCACTCTCGTACATAATGTATTTGTATAAAGTTGAGAATCATGCACCTTATACAATGAACCAAATACGAGTAGTACATTTAAGTTCAACGTACGGTGTTCTCTATTTAGATTGATAAGAAGAGAGAACCTCGTGGTTTGTCTATGCCCCTCACTGGGAAGGATCCATTTTTGCGACTTACTTGCAACGGAAGCAAATCTTTTTGATATATTGTGCATTCGACCTATCCTTGGTTTAGGTTTTTACCGGCTACTAAATATATTATTCGAACCGATCTTTTTTTTGGTAAACTATTCGAATATCCGGATTTTTATTTTATTAAATAGTTCCGAAAATTGAGATTTGAATTGATCTAGAACCGATCCAAAACACTACGTGATCTTAAATAGCTCCAGATCTAACCCGAAAATAGGGCCAATCGGAATCGGATTACAGGTTATGAGGTTCATGAATTTCAACCCGAAGATTCAAATACCCGTACCTACACCTTGGTTCACTAGAAGTTCCGGTTTAGTACACATGATTCAATCTCAGTATTTCATTTAACCATCAAGACCTAAAAGAACCGACCCAAATCCGATTTGAAAATCTGAATACATGTGCCGGTTCACACTATAGGTCCCGGTTCAGTCCTCAATCTCAGTATATCTGGTTAAACCACCAAACCCACGTAATCAACAAGATAAGACATGAACTACCCACGCGCGCTGTCTAATTAAAAGCCAAAGCACGTGGGTGTGTTCACCTAACCAAACACTTAAACTTCTGGTCCATTTAATCGGCCTCGGTTATCTCGTCTGCTCCACTATCCAATCAAAACAACACGGATACAGAGAGATAACGAGAGTTATCGAGAGAGCAGCTTCCAAGAATGTCGTTGCTCATGGCGGTCAAACCCACTTCCCTATGCAACACCTTAAACCTTACGGCTTCGCCGAGATCCCCACGCACCAATCCTCGCGCGGCGAGATTGGTTAATCCGACGGCGAGGATCCAAACACGTATCCATCGTCTGATCCAGGAACAAGGCAGTATCCTCATGCCTGGATGCTACGACGCGTTATCAGCCGCCATCGTGCAGCAAACCGGATTCTCGGCCGGTTTCATCTCCGGTTACGCTCTCTCCGCTTCTCTTTTGGGTAAACCGGACTTCGGTTTGCTAACGTGCGCCTTTGACTCTCTTTATTTTCTTTCTTTTATTTTTGTTTGTCTGTTTGTTTGCTGTCGTTTTATTTGTTTTCTTTTGTCGTTTTAGTCCACCCGAGATGGCTGCGACGGCACGGTCGGTCTGTGCTTCGGCTCCTAACATACCCATCATTGCAGATGCTGGTAAAGTTTCCAACTTTGGTTCAGACAAAAAAAAGTTTCCAACTTTGTTAGTAAAGTTTACATCTTTGGTTCAGACAAAAATAAAGTTTCAAACTTTGGTAGTAAACTCAATAAAACAAGTTACTAAGAATGCAAAGAGACATAACAGAAGCTTGTTGATTCTTTAGTTAGAACATAACTGAGATGAAACTATGAATAGCTCTTGTCTTAAAAGATTCATTGATCTGTTTCAGACACTGGTGGAGGAAATGCACTAAACGTTCAAAGAACTGTGAAAGACTTGATCGCAGCTGGTGCTGCTGGCTGCTTCCTTGAGGTAAAAGCAATTAGTCTTTGTTGTGTCTTATTGTATTTGATTTGTTAATTTGACAATTTTTTTTGGTTGTTTTTGGTAGGACCAAGCATGGCCAAAGAAATGCGGTAAGTGTGACACATCTTCTTCATCAAGTCATTGTGATGATAATCATTTTCATTTTATGATCTTTTATGTGTTTTCCGTGTTAGGTCATATGCGTGGCAAACAAGTTATCTCAGCAGAAGAACATGCTGCCAAGATAGCATCAGCGCGAGACGCTATCGGAGACTCTGACTTCTTCCTCGTCGCGAGAACAGACGCACGTGCCACGTCTGCTAAGTCAGGACTCGAAGACGCCATTGCGCGTGTCAATCTCTACATGGAGGCTGGAGCGGATGCTTCCTTTGTGGAGGCACCTAGAGACGACGACGAGCTCAAGGAGATAGGCAAACGCACGAAGGGTTTCAGAGTCTGCAACATGATCGAAGGCGGAGTCACGCCGCTGCACACGCCCGAGGAGCTTAAGGAAATGGGGTTCACTTGATTGTTCACCCCTTGACCGCGCTCTACGCATCGGCTCGAGCGCTTGTGGATGTTCTCAAGACTCTTAAAGAAAACGGAACCACGAGGGGTCACTTGGAAAAGATGGCTACGTTTGAGGAGTTCAATAGTTTGGTGGATTTGGAGTCGTGGTTTGAGCTCGAGGCTCGTTACTCGAACCTTAGGAACGCTCTTGGGACGACTACAAAGTCATGAAGAGGGTTGCTGCTACTACAGAGGCACAAGTGGTTTTTTTTTTCTTTTTCTTTTTCTTTGAAATGTGTCTTAAGCTCCTCTGTTTGCTAATTGTCAGAGGATTGTTTGAGCAGTTGTCTCATCAATAAGACAATAATATGACTTCAGCAGTCGTATAGAAGTTCGTATTTTCCTAGATATCAGAAAATCCTTAGCCAAAAAAAAAAACTATTGATACTCCATTTGTTTTATAATATACTCTGTTATAGAATTATTTTTCTTAGTTTTAAAATATACAAGTTAATTTTACATCCACATAACTAATAAGTAACCAATTATAATTTATATTTTAATGATTAACTGAATTGTATTTAATTTATATTTATTCAATATTTCTTCCATTTCATTAGAATTGTACCGCAGTTATTGATATGTAATGTCACCATTTGGATCCTGAAAAAAAGAAAAGAAAAAGGGTGGTTGGTACAAGAAAAACCATACGCTCCTCCTACAAGTGTCAACCTCAATTCAATTCCTGGTATATAATGTTCCAATTATAAATAACGTTACAGTAAAGTTTAAGACAACAAGGTTCTATGGTGTAGTGGTTAGCACTCTGGACTTTGAATCCAGCGACCTGGGTTCGACTCCCGGTAGGACCTATATTTTTGATTTTTTTTTTCCACCTTAATATCCATTTGGCTAAATGATAAGATACACCAGATCACAATCGTATTGCATAAATCACCATCATCATCTTCTTTTTCTTCAGTACGTTCAACAAGACAGAAAAGCAATGGAATAATAAAAAAGGAGGCATGAGATCAATAAAGCAGTTGAGTGGACAGTTAAAAAGAGATGGTGAAAGTGTAGTGTAGCCTCCCCGCTATAAAGTTTTTATTTATTAAATCAAAAGTGCATAACTGTAAAGACATCTCTTTATTTGCTTCTTCAAGCAGATCACACACCCTACCTCTCTTGTGTCCCAACTTCCTCTTCTTCTTCCCCATATCTCCTAAAAGCTTCACACACAATCCACAAAACCAACCTTTATTTTCTTATCTACACAAAAAAGTTTCATCTCTTGCTTTGATCCGATCATGGTGAAGGAAACAGTATATTATGATGTTCTTGGTGTCACTCCCTCCGCTTCTGAGGAAGAGATTCGCAAGGCTTATTACATCAAGGTTTGTTTGTTTTCTTTAGAGATTTTTCTGTTCTTGGATGACTAACTCTTAAATCTTTAGGCAAGACAAGTTCATCCTGATAAGAATCAAGGTGATCCTCTTGCTGCTGAAAAGTTTCAGGCAAGTTCTTTATATTGTCACCCATTTTCTTGTTTTTTTTTCTAATAAATAATCTTGATAAAATCAAGAGTTTACTTCTTGGCCACGGAACAGGTTCTAGGTGAAGCTTACCAGGTTCTGAGTGATCCTCTTCTGCGTGAAGCGTATGATCAGACTGGAAAACTCTCAGCTCCCAAGTAATGTTTTCTTCTTCTCTTGATTCTTGAATAAACAATGTGTTGTTTCTCTCTTCTAATGTTTTTGATCATTCAGAGAAACAATGGTTGATCCAACGGCTGTTTTCGCTCTACTCTTTGGAAGTGAACTATTTGAGGATTATATTGGTCACTTAGCTGTTGCATCAATGGCTTCTGAAACAGAAAACTCTGATCAGATTCATGACAAACTAAAGGCAAATCAAACTTATATATTATAACTAACATATCCATATATGATCTTTACATAAACAAAGATCATTCTTCCTTTTTTTTTAATTTGTAGGCTGTTCAGAGAGAAAGAGAAGAGAACCTAGCTAGGTTTCTCAAAGATTTTCTAAACCAATACGTCCATGGAGACAAAGAAGGTTTCATACACCGCGCTGAGTCTGAAGCCAAGAGGCTTTCAGATGCAGGTCTTGTCTCCTTCCCTCCTTTTTAATTTTACATGTTAGTTAATTACACAAAAACATTTATTCTTATGAATGGATTTGTTTATAGCTTTTGGAGTGGATATGTTGAATACAATTGGATATGTATACACAAGACAAGCAGCTCAAGAGCTTGGGAAGAGAGCTATTTACTTGGGGGTTCCTTTTGTAGCTGAATGGGTTAGGAACAAAGGACATTCTTGGAAGTCACAGATGAGTGCAGCCAAAGGTGCTTTTCAGTTACTTCAGCTGCAAGAAGAGAGTAACAGGCGATTCAAGAAAGATGGAGCTAGTCCTGCGAATGAGTTGGAGTCTCATATTCAGACAAACAAAGAAACACTTATGGGATCTCTTTGGAAACTCAATGTAGTTGACATTGAAGTGACTTTGTTGCATGTGTGTCAGATGGTGAGTTCTTTTGGATGCTTATGTTTGTTGGAACTCAAGATATGATGATGATGATGATTGTTGAAACTATGGTTAGGTATTGCGTGAAAACAACTTGAGGAAAGAGGAGCTTAAGTCTAGAGCAATGGCTCTCAAGATTCTTGGCAAGATTTTTCAGGTTTAAATCATATCAACATTGTTTGATCTGTTTTTGTTTCTTGTGGCTCATTCAAGATTGTTGCTGCACTGCTTGTGCAGCAAGGAAAGCAATCTAGGAATGGTGCAACATCAAGAAGAGAAGATGAAGACAGCAGTGATGATGATGATGACAGTAGCAGCGATGATGATTCTTCACAGCCACTTTCATACAGAACCCCTCTGCTCACTCAGGTATAATTATCACTTTTGACTTCATTCCATGATGCTATTTGTTAAATTTATAAACAGAGGTTCAGGTTCTTGACTGTGACATTTTTACAGGGCATTGGTAGACTCTTTAGATGTCTCTGCAATCCAGCATTTGATGTAGACGATGATGAAATCGTATACAAGGGCAAATGATCAATACCACACTGAAAGTGATGGTATCACATGGGCATGTGATTGCAGCCACAAAGTTATTTATTCTTTATATATATAAAATTTATATTTTGCAATGATGATTATTGATGGATCAAACTTTAACAAAGTGTTAAAATAAGTACAAAAACGCACTATTTGTACTTTGTAATCATTTACAAGATTGCTTTATGTTTTGTTATAATATTCTTTCCATTTGGTGCTATTCACACTCAAATTGAGTATTCAACAATTATCAACAACCATAAGGGCCAAATGATCTCAGACAAACCTTTTTTACTTAACAAAACCTTTTTTTCTGAAACCTCAAGCTCCCCCACCTCTTCGATATATTTGTCAATAGTTTCAGCACATCTTCTCTTTCTCTACCGCTTCTTGCCTGAATCTTGGTTTGCAACTCAATCACTTCATCTTCAACTATTTTTATTTTGAATTTTGAAAATAATTTACTAATGTTTTATAATATATAACATTTGGTATTCTGATTTGCATTATAATAGGTTAAATTATAGTTAAATAAATAACTAATGACGTTCTTGGCTAGAAAACAAACGTTTAATATTTTCTTAATACCTTAAAACGTTGTTTAATAAAAAAAGGGAAGAAATATTTAATTATTAGTTTCCAACTTCAGATTTAGTGGCTACATGTTATTTTATGATTGTGAACTTGTTAAAACTTAAGAGGTAAATTAATTTGAAATCATTTCAAGGTTGCTTACATGATCAAAGGCAAACTCAAACAAACAAGCATTTATTTATTTAACCTCTAGGCTTGTATGTACACATACCAAGGGAGAGAGACCCCTTTAGTCTTCACACTAGTTCAATGAGCCGGGTGAGGTAAAGCTGTGTGTGTGCGGTGAGCCTGAAGGATGCAAGCACAGTGAACCGATGTTAAGTTCAGACAACCGCTCATGACAAGTGAATGCCTGCCTGAACAAGTGTGGAGCGCAGGGAACGTATCACAAACCGCTTGAACAGCTGAAGGTGTGAGGTAAGTGCATTGGCTAATGTTAAGGTTTCTTAGTCCTTCTTCGTCGAAATTGCCTTTCTTAACCGATCTCCACATCTCGTGTTTGTTCTTCACTCCGCTCTGAGCCAGCGAGTACATGGCCCTGTCGGTTATGTTTCTGCAATAGTATAGCCCCAATGACCTTAAGTGTACACAACGATTAGCCAAAGCCACCACACTCTCATCTGCAACAACAACAACAACAACAACAACAACAACAATAACAATAACAACATGAGACCATAAACATATTTAGGTTAATATTAATTTAAAATCGACAATTTTGGGAGATGCCACCCATGTATAATACTCCATTTTGCAAAAAAAAATGTTGTTTTGATATTTTTCACAGAGATTAAAAAGATAAATAAAATGCATTTACGGTTTTATTAGCTTATCTATTTAATCTATTTAATCGATAGTATAATAAAATTATTTATAAAATCAAATGCATTTTATAATTAATATTAAATTTAAAATAAATATAAATTGCATTGAAATTCTAAAATGCCACAATTTGAGCGGAACCATACACTACTAGAGACGAGATAGGTCTTTTTTTTTTTCAAAATAACACTTTCCATGAAACAAAGAGTAATTTGGAGCCGGCTTAAATGTTTCATCCGGTTGTGTTTAAAGTCTTATACTTTAAGAGTGTTTACCTGTAATAAGTACACAGCCACAGAGATCAAGGCTTCTAAGATCAGGACAACCATAAGCTAAACTCATGACACCATCATCACTTATCTTCTCACACCATCCCAAGTTTAGTGACTGCATTTGACTACAGTTCTCTCCAATAGCCTGCATAAATTTATTTCAGTTTGCTGATGTATATATAAAGATTTCAAAATTTTTAAAATGGTACCTGCAATGCACTGTCAGATACAGCTTCCACACAACCACAAAGATTCAGAACTTTAAGCTTCCTACAAATCCTTGTCAAATACGCGAGAGCAGTGTCGCTGAACGAAGTGCAGCCGCTAAGGTTGAGTTTAGTGAGGTTAGTGCAGCCGCGAGCTAGAGAATAGAGGGAGTGGTCAGTGAGTTTCAAGCTTTTGCTTAGGTCAAGATCTTGTAACTCGTGACAGTGATTCGCTATGGCTTCCACTGCGTTGTCTTCGAGTTGCGGTTTGTCTTGTCTTAGTACTAGAGTCTGAAGCTTGACGAGTTTTGGTGCGAGAGACAGAACCAAACTGTTCATGTCTTTCTTGCACCTAAACAAGTAACACACATAAAAAAAAAAAAAATCAAATCCTCCTAGTTTATTACATAATCTTGAAACTAAAACCATCATCAAGAAACTGTCTTAATCTCAGATTGAGTTTCATCAAGAAATTAATATTAAATCTTAAATATTTACAAAATCCAGTCTAATTGAAACATCACAACACAATCACACAAACAATGAAACAAATATAGAATAAGAAGTTGTGTGCATACCATGAGAGGGAGAGACGAGTGAGACCGAAGGAGATAGCATCTCTCCAGCCAGAGCAAACACCAGAAGCAATGATGACCGTCCGATCATCAACAAGGTTAAGGATCCTCATGAGAAGCTCCACAGGGATATCTTTCCACTCGGTGATCATGTTTCCTTCCATCTTCTCGAAGCATAGGTTAAGTGATCCTCCTTCACTCATCATCTCGGTTAAGCGGTTTCTTGATTCTACCACCACAAAAGAAACTGAGAGATTAGGAGTAAAACAGAGAGAGAAATGACATTTACTAATATCTCTTGGAAAACGACAAACGTAAGATAATTAAATAAAACTGAAACTAAAACTAAAACGCAATCAACATTTATGTCTCTTCCTAACTCTTTTTGACTAACGTAGGACCATAGTCTTTTTTTCTTCACTTCGTTTTTGTTCAGCAAAAACATAAATCCTCTGTTATTTATTTAAAGATCGAAATTATTTTGATCATACCTCTGAACAACTCTCTGTAATGTTCTTGAAACTTCTTGCTCTTTGTAATGAATCCGTGGACACTCGTGACTCCTGAGGATGATAACGAAAGAGGAGAAACAAAATTATAAAAGAAGTTTGTATTATAAAAGGGGAAAGAGGCAAGACTAAACGTACCGGATATGTATATGACACGTGATATGACACGTGTCTAAATTTGAGTGGTGATACATTACTATGAATCTATCTTCAGTTCGACTTTTTCTTTTTTAGCTGCATAATTAATCACCGTTGTAATATGATTATAGTTTGTAATATGTTGACGATAACAATTTGTTGTAGTTTATAATAATAATAACATGAAAGTTTCGGAAAACACCAAGAAAACAATATATCTCATGGAAATGGTTTATAACTATATGATTAATTAGATAATAATTAATTAGATAATATACTACTTCAACATGATTTTGAAAAGTATATACAATTGATTAAATTTGAAGCCGAGTTGCATAATGAATGAATGGACACATATCTCAGGGGCCCGTTGACCCGTCAAGGGAAAAACTCCCAAAAACTGTTAAAAGCTGGGGGAAAGTAAGAAGAAGCTGGTAAAATCCTTCTTCTTTTTTTAAATCATGGAAGCCCCTAAGCTATATACTATAGTTTAGAGATTCTATTATTATATGATGGTTCTATCCTAGTTGATGTTTTAATGGAATATACCTTGGACTTTTGGGATTTTTGCCGGAGTACAGATGTTATTTTTTTACTTAGGTGTTCCTTTTTAGTTTTAATTTTTAAATATTACTTATAGAGTTGCATAAAGCCAATTCACAAAATCTGTTAGAAGAGAGTGAAATAATGAATGTTCTCTACCGTAGTGCTGTATTTATGTAAAGTTACACTGATTACAACAAAATTATATTGCTAGACGAAACTTTCACCTTGTATACAAAAAGAGAATCGCAAAATGGAAACTTTCATTTTGACCGTAATAATAAGATACATATAATGAAGAACAGAAAAAAATTCGCAAGAGCTACAAAATGCACTCAAGGTATCTTTGAGTTGGTGGGCACGTTTTTCAAATTCCCACCAGTACTTCATTCCTCCACCCATGGATTCACTAATTAAGGTTTGATTTGTTATATACTTACTGACACGTTTTGTTATTAACAAAAGTTACCGTAATCTAGTAACATATATACAAAACAAATCATTGTATTACATGTTTATAGATGACTAATTTATATTAAAAATGATTCTCGTACTATTTGTTTTACTAGTATGAAAGTTATTTGACCGCTTTGATAAGCATATATTTTTACCATATGCATATATCTATGATAATCGTGTATAGTAAACAGCTAAAACATATGTTAACCTATTTAATAAATGGATATTTTTGATGAATACATAATACTTTTTTACTCTTTGGAGTTTGGACATGTCAACGAGCGATAAATCCATTTATAAACTGGCTATCTTCAAGACATATCAATTGGCCGGTTGGCTTTGTTTGTATGCTTACGTAACATATATACAAAATCTTGAAGAACAGCTATACTTACGCATATAAAAATAAAATACGCAACCTGAATCTTAAAGATAAACGTATTGTTTGATTGTTTCTGCGAGAATGAGTTTATATAATTCTTTTGTAGGGGGTCACGCAACGAGATTATACTTTTAAGTATTGCTTAAAAGATATAAAATGGACATTACGGAAGACGTAATACTAGTATTTAGAAGGGACATGGAAACGGCAAGACGTTTACTTTTTCTTGGTTTCATGCATAGTTAGACTTTAGACCTGATAGCTAGGCTGGTTCGCCTTATCCGAGGCCGCACTCCTTTTTATCGCTTTTCGACTCTCTCACATCTACTCTTATTAGCCTTCCTCAATCGAAGGGCCTATTTTTAGGTAAATTTAACCTTACTTTATCGATAAGACTTTCATTTCATAAAATATTTATTGTACAGAGATTGAATTACATTTGACTGTATATTTTCATTGAGTTATACAACTAATTATACGTCTTATTATACTGCTTTATGCCAAGTCAATCAACTCATTTTCATGGCCAAGTTTTTTTATAAAAAAGATTACAACATAGGTTCAATAAATTAACCATTGTTTATCCACATTATATAATAGTCCAAACTTTAGATAAAAGGTCATTTTAAAGTTTTAACAAACATGGATATTATACATTTGGCCAGAGATCATTTTTCCCATACAAAAAGCAAACCTTTCAATAGGAAAAGTTCCATATTATTCTATTATAGACATGTTCAAATGGTGCATTTCACGGTCATATACTATGACTAAGTAACCACAAACCCGGTTTTGGTTCGGTTTGATTTCCAGTAAACCTCCAAAATCTCTGACCGAGTCAAAACACCCCACTAGACCTTCTACATCATAGATTCGATTCATACATAATACACATTTTACGGTACATTTTATCCACACAATGCAATCTGTTTGACATGGGTTACCTTTTCCATCAAGGCAACAACTTCTCCAGCAAATTCCCAAAGAAGAAACTGGTTTTGGCCCATCCTCTTCCTGTTCCGGCTTGACCTTCTTCTTTCCATCTCTTGCTTGGAACCTTATTCTTCACGTTAATCATCATGCTGTGTCCGATCTCTCCTCGTAACGCCTCGATGGTCTTCACGTCTACTGGATTCCCCGAAGCATCTCTCACATAGAAAACGTTAACTGCTTGTTCTCCTACTGTTGTCACACCAGCTCTCGTCACTGAAAGCCCGTGCTCTCTCAGAATCCTAGTCACTTCCGACAGTAGTCCAACTCTGTCCTTTGCGCACAGCTCCAAACTCCAACCCTAGAGTTAAATATCAGACAGTAACTTAAGCACTTGTTGCCTTCTAATGCAAGAAACACCAAAATAGATGTGACAGAAACTCAAACACTTGCTCTCTTCTAATGCGAGAAAAACCAAAATAGTAACTTAGGCACTTATTGCCTTCTAATGCAAGAAACACCAAAATAGATGTGACAGAGACTAAAGCACTTGTTGCCTTCTAATGCAAGAAACACCAAAATAGATGTGTTTTTTTAGGGTTAACTTACCTCGCTGACTCTTCTATGGATTGCAGCTTCTAGACATTTGATAACTCTCTCTTTCTCTCCTTCCGAGTCAAGAGTGCAACCGTCTTTGTGTCTGATAAAATACTCCTGAGAAGCATGAGGACCACTCGATGTAATCGTTGCGTGAAACACAATGTACTGCATGTCCGTAAGCGTGCAAACAATGTCGAACATGAGCTTGGGCCGGTCCTCGCAACTCACGTTTACCACAGAATAACCTTTCTCTTCGCAATTCTCAATCGTGATCTTGGGCACGGAACCATCAACCTTAGTCACTGCCTCGTAGTCTCTATCAGCGAAAAGCATCTGATGAAGCCTACGGTCAACGTGAGTAGACCCAATTGAGAGACACGTCCTTGCAACTTTCTCATCTTCTTGTTCACACCCGCGCAGCACGAGGTTGAGCTGTTCTTCCATGGTAGATAATCTTTGTGGATCATCAACGGCTCTAGAGGTTTCGTTATCATTCACATAGAGAACACACGCGATCCTACGGTTATGAGTCCATGCTTCAGCTGCTACCACGTTGAAGTGGAGGTCTGCTAGTACGGCTGAGACCTCAGATAAGAGACCAGGACGGTCACGAGCAATGATCTCGATCGATGTGTGGTCTCCTAGTGAATGAACACCGACTCTTTTGCCTGGCCAAGTGTTTTGTGAAGCTGAAGCATAGCCCTTTGGTCCTAGCACCTGACAAGAAAAACAAGAATCATATATATTGTAATAACAATCCAATGGATATATATACTAGTGTTATGAAAACGGTTCTAGGCGGTTAATAGATATATAATTTTATTTATAAATTTCATAATAATTAATATAACGTATTATAAAATCTTATGAAAATAAAATTATATGAATTTTGTTATTCATAAATCTTTATATTAAATATACTATACTGTTATATTTAGTATATTGTTATAATTTGTAAAGCTTAAGGAATTTCCATCTTCATTCCATATTTTACTCTAAGATGGAATAATGAAAAAACAATAAAATTTTTAATATTACTATATTTTACTTCATTACTCATTCCATTTTAAAGTAAAATATGGAGCTATGGAGATGCTCTTAGACCCCTAAGTACTAATTAAGGCTTTTAGTTAATCATTATAGGTGCTAGGCTTTGAATAACATTGGAATTACGTACCTTCTCGATGTAATCGATGGTTTTGCTATCAGTAACCTTGTTTCCTTGTTGATCAGTGACATGGAATACTATTAAGATGTGAAAACAGAACCAGTGAGATGCTTCATTGTAATGAATTTTTTTGTTGTTGTTGTGAATGTATAAATGTGTAATTATTACCGTCCATGAACCATCCACCATCAGAAGAGATGTAAGCTTTGGTGATAGTGAGATCGAGATCGGTTAGAACTTGCACAACTTCAAGTAGTATTCCAGGTTTGTTCATACTGTCAACCTATTAATAAACACACACACACACATCAAGTTTTACTGATGAGAATCATCAAATCAATTTTATGGGAGAAAGAAGGATGGATACCTTGACAAGAGTGCATTCTTTGCAGCTAGTGTTATCTATAGAAACACTGCAACAACAAAAAAATAGAGAAGTATGAGCTTTAAAAGCAGTATCAAATAATGACACTTGATCTTAAATGTAAAAATGTGATAATTTGAAAAGAGTTGGTGATTATTACCTTGGAGGATTGATTCTGGTGCTCAAGTTCTCATATTCAGGATCGAAATACGGCCAGTAAACTTTAGCCATTAAAGAGAGACAGGCTCTTCACACGTTCTGCAGTTAACCAGGAGAGCTTTTATATATCAGAAAGACAAGACACAGAACAAGACAAAGGATAAGAAGAAGCAGGCTTTAGTTCAGTCTCTCAACAGCTTGCAAGAAGATAAGATATATTCGGAGATTTTGCCAATAAGTGAATCTTGGCCACTAAGTAACTAGACAGAAGAAGCGGAATCTAGACAAGATAGAAATAAAGATTTCATAAAGAGAGACCACAAACTGAGATTCTCTGAGAAAAAAACAAGAATCTCTCACTGCTCTTTCTCTGGTCCTTTCTCAACCAAAGAAAAACAGAAGAATATATTCCTAAAAAGATCTCTTACTATGAAAATCAAAACTAAAATATTTTTTATGAGCAACTGTTTTTATTCTTTCTCATAAGACTTGACATCAGATTCTCACTATTTGCATAAAGGAATCGATGCATAGAAGTAGCTGTCAAAGTGAAAAAAAGGTTATTAAATAGTAACAAAAAAACTTCCATGTAAGAAGATTTTATTGGTGGTCAAAGATGGAATCTAAAATGTTACACTGTATAGTAATAAAATAAAATAATAAAAATACCCATTATGACAATACGCCGACTTGCGACACACTGAACATAGACACCAACAACATGAAGATGAGACAAAGTCTGTTAGCCGATTCCGTGAAATACATCAAATATCCACTTTGTAATATATAAAAACTTATGGGCTTTGTCAACATAATACATGGTTCTTAAACTCTGTTGAAATACATGTGCGAGTTTCTATAGAGCTCGTGTGTGTGTTCTGAGTTTCTCCATACAGAATTTAAGATAAATCTTATTACAAACACACTTGTGACAGAATCACAGCTTGAAAATGACAGGAAACAAAACACACAGAATTGAATAAACAAAATATCAAACAAGAAGACGTTATGGTTTTGAAAGTGATGAGAGAATGAATACTATGAATAGTTTACCTTAGTATGAGAAGACAGCTCAAGGTTTGTGGAGTCGGCTAGAGAGGAGAGACAGAGGGAAATCTATGGAGATTATTACAAAGAGACCGATTATTTTAAGGTAATAATAAGATCTTTTACATCTTCGAAAGACAAAAGATCCAGAGAGAGAGATAGAGACAGAAGCTAAATTAAAGTGTCCACAAGGAGAAACAAAAAGATGACTGTCCACCTGCCTCTTCTCGATGCCTAAACGTTCTCTCTCTCTCTCTTTCTTTTAATGAGATTGAAACTTCTCCCTCCGTCAGAGGCTTTAATAGGGATCTAGAGAGAAATAATAGTACGACAAACTTTATAAAAATTTAACTGAAAATATCCTTTTAATTAAATCAGTATTAGTCAGACCTGACGAAGCGAACATTATATATTTAGTGGTTGTGTTAAACATACGAACTATTCCACATTCTCCACACACGCTCGCTACAGCGCGTGTCAAAACATTCCATTATTGATTTATGAAAGACCACTAAACACTGTTTAGAGATCAACGTGATGCGTGTGTTGGAGTTAATAGTGGTAATTTACATCACTAATCTGAACAAATTACTTTGTGAATAATGCAAGGAGCGCGTGAAAGATTGAAGCGTTTGGATCTCACGGATTATTATGGGCGGTTGTTTTTGTCACTTAGTTGCTTCATCGACATGGAAAGCTTCATAAAATTACAAAAAAATAGCCCTCTTGCATAATATATTTGTAAAAGAAAAACACATATCGGTTTACTGATTGCTTGCGGTGTTGGTTGACCATAGCTTTAAGAATTTTTTAGATCTAGAGACATTTTCTCACATTCAAATTACACTACAAAACACTTATCACTTGAGACACATTTTCTTTTGTCAAAAAGATTCTTATTACCCTAAACTAAAAAAAATCTCTCTCCTCTACTTATTTCATTTTACTATTTTTCTTATTCTGCTTTATATATTTATTTACTTTTATCTCAAGTTCTAAAATATATTAAACAAAAATAATTGTCATAATAAGCTTTATATAAAATTCTCTATCTTTTAAGATCCATGTTCATATATATATTATATATATTAATGTGTAAACACAATGTGGACGTGGACACCAAAGCGTGGATAACAGAATTATATTAATTGTGGACATGAACATCTTAACAGAATTATAGTTTGATATGGACAATATTCCTTCGATTCCATTCATCATCTCAGGATCTAAATTCAACTCTAATCAAAATTACATTCATCCACATCATGACAAAGCGCAAATTCCTTAGATCAGAAATCTCTGACATGCAAAATCTATTACTCTCTGACAAAAAGTAAACGCTTCTTCGATTTTTCTCTTCGCTCATACTCACAATATCATTTTTTTCTCTTTTTGATTGAAGTTTAATTGCAGATAATTTATCAATTGAGCTGAAAAAACCAAATGTTTGTATTGGAGATAACATAGTTCGTGTCCATGTTTTATGGTATAATTTTAGTAACATGAGTCCATGTCCACGTATTGTTGTATAGTTTTATGGAATCAAAACAGAGAGTTTATCCACGTTATCTAATATAAATACATTAACATCACATATCCACACATTACTCATCACTCATCCACACATTACTCATCACTCATCCACACATCACCCGTCCACAAATCACCCAACCACGCATCACTAGTCCACAAATCATCCATCCACAAGTGTCCTTTCTATTAAAGGCAAAATTATCCACAATCTGTTGTTGATCCACGACAAATTGTGTGACATGTAAGAAATGTTCGTATGTGTAATAGAAAGTAAAAAGTGTCTCTTTGTATAATATATTTGTCCCGGAAAACATGTCTTTTTGGGGCAAAAGACATCCTTCATTAGATCTCTTATAACATTTGGTAAGGCCCGATAAATTTTTACGACCCAAACCGCATTCTAAACATCTCCTTGCATGGACAAACAAATAATATAAAACCTGTCTGGATTCAACCGGTGTAGAAGATGATATATAGAAGATAGTTATTTCAAATTTATATTGTTTGCCACCAAGAAGATATGATTATGCTTTAAGTCTTATTTGAATTTGAATATCCAAATTGTGCTAAATATTCCGTCTTTCTGCAGATTAGTTGAGTTTCAGTTCATATACTCCAACTCTCCTACTAAAAAGAGTTCTTAAAACGTGAACTGAGAAAAATAATGTAAGCTAATATTATTACAAATTACTAAAGAAATTTGCTATTTCAGAATTACAAATGAGCATATATTATTACATATTTGCTTCTTTGTTTTTTTTTCATGCTTCTCCTACCACCAACACAATTTGTTATTTATTTGTATTGATCACATTATCCCTTGAAATTGTTTCACCAAATTAATGTTTTTGTGTGGGTGTGAGATATAAGAGAAGAAGATTCGGTATCTTTGCTCTTAAATATAATCTCCTCCCCCACATTTCTATCGACGTCACTCTCTTTCTATATGTTTCTTCGTTCTCCAAAATGATCCCAACCAATGGTCCATTAATTTCTTCATTTTGCTAAATTACACCATCATTTTGTCTTTATATATCGACGCATACGACGCAAACAGTTCACTTCTTTTTGTTGTCAACCACAAACAGTACACATATGTAACCAGCCAAGTTTGCAATAATTCACTTTTTTTTTTTTTTCAGTTTGCAATAATTCACACCAAGAAGATTCTTATAGAAAGAAGGAAAATGATTTTTCTCCCTTACTAGAATTATTAAGAAGCTCCAAAGCTTGTTAGTTTGAAATAATCGACTACTAAATGTACCTTAGATTCTATAATGTTTTAGAAATATTTGATTTTTTCTTTATATCATATTACAATAAATTTTGTCAAATTGTTGTACTAGAGAGATTTGAAAGATTGTTATGGGTGGCTTTATAAACTTCATAATGCTTTTTTTATCTAAATTGAATTGTCATAAAGATTATTGAAATAAAGTTTTGATGACGATAGGAGCCTAGAGACTTCTTGAAAAGGTTAATGAAAAAAGAAACTAGCAAGAGATAGCATTTGATGTGAATGCACAATAATGTATTCCACATTTTGTGTTCATTGTTAATTCCATTATCCTCTCTCTCTATTTTCGTACAACACCAATATGAAAAAAATAAAGTTATACCAAAGTGCTTTTCTTACAAAGAACATTGCTTAGTGGATCAATGTGATGGCCTCAACCTCTCCCACCTTAAATGTTGACCAACAAAAATATCTTCAAGCACTGTTTTTGAAACAACCCTTTTTGATCAACTCTCCCAAAGATAAAAAAAAAACAGATGATAACTTGTTTCTTCTTAATGCTTACCACTTTGATCCCCTCATAAAGATTGGGTGGTTTCTGATGAGAGCCTATTGTCACATGGTGATTGGTGCACTGAGTCTTCGATGTCAAAAGCTACTATTTTTAAATGGACAATAAAACCAAAGAGGATAGTGACTTTGAGGTTTGTGTCTCAGACTAACTTCCCATCAACCCACCCAATCTTTATTCCTGGAGATTCCTCGGCAAAATGTCACATAAATGGTTGGAAATGTCATATGACTAGTTGTTTGAAGATTGCAACACAACCAAAACAATCTAATATATTTGTTTATAACCACAGTTCTTTGATGGTTGCGGTGTAACAAAGGGCCAGGAGAAAATAATTACTTATGGGCCAGAAAGGAAATGTGACAAGAGCTTAAATTTACCCAAGAATCTTCTGACTGGACCTTGGCTTGCTGTTTTGCTTATCAGCTTATGCTAATTCACACTCAAATTGAGTATTCAACAATCAGCCCAACTGGAATCTGGACCATACATGAAAAGTGTTCCCTGTCTATAACAAAACCATAATCCAACTTCATAGCCTCAAACAGTTTCCTTCCCTCTTCCACTAAACCACAGTAAAGGTGATTCAAGTGGGTCTTATACAAGCGACATTCATTCTCTTGAACAACTCAATCTCTTCAAATCCATGACCATAGGCTTAATCTGATATCACTGAGTTCCATGGTACTTCATCTGATTTGACCCACTCGTTTTGCGTCTTCAACTCTTCCACAGCTGATATATATACATTGACCATAGAGTTCAGTAAGATAATGTCATATGTTTCGACCTCACCAAAGAGTTTGCAAGCTTCGATCGGCCTACCACACGTGGTGTACATGTCAACCAATGTGCTAACAAGTAACAACAACAATGTCAACAGTTACCCCCCAAGTTCCCCAATATGATCCACCATATCGCTAGCCATTCTCTACACCACCGATCATACCTCAATTATACATGCATGTTAATTTAAATAATATTTTGGAGCAAAATTATACTATATGAAAGAGGCTATATATAATTGAAAAAGAGTTCTAGAAGGAAACAAATTGTAGGAGAATAAATAATATTTAAGTGGAGGTGATAGAAAAAAAATATTGGATTGGAAAAAAGCAGTGAAACCCCTGAAAGTTGCAAGATGTTTGGTGACTTTAGAGACGGTACTCATTACACAACTGGGGTCCCTTTCAAGTCCTTCCGGTATCAACGGTAGTAATACGATATATATATATATCACGATGAAGAAAACTATAGTGTTGCATTATCTCTTCATTTTTTTTCAAGGGGCTTCTATGATTATATTAGGACAATAAAGCCTAACATGAACAAAGCTGTTTTTATTATCAAGTAGACATTAACGAATATATGCGTAGTCGAATAATTGGAGAGTAGTGTAAACAATTTGTCTTATTCAGAGAAAAACAAATGAATTTAACGAAATTGCATTCCATACACAATTTTTTCCATAATTAACTCAATACCCAAAATCTTATACATAGTATCTTTGTTGATAGACACACAACTTACCACATCACGTGTATTTACCTAATTTTCAATTTCTTTGTGTTTTTTAGCTAATTGACTCATGAATTTATCATGATAATCGAGATGGTGACTATATTGTTTACATAAATACACGTAGACTTTATAGTTTTTTTAGAAGGGACGTGATCGAATTTGCTATCAATGTTATCAATTATTTGTTATTATTAATATGGTTACACGTGGTTGTCGAATTCAATACCAATTTTAATTCAAAGTACGATCTTGATTCATGATCATATATTCATATTCATGAGGTCAGGTTTTACAAAAAAGAATATCAAATTATATAGTTAGCTCGCAAATGCCGATCGTTCTTTAACAATACACGACTTTACTATGTGGAATTAGAAGCAGCTAATGAAATAAGAAAATGTTCGTCGTCGTCTTGATAGATACGTTGTGGAATTAGGAAAGACAAAAGAAACCACTGGACACGCTTATGCCCTTTAGTAAGACACGTTCAAAAGGACTTACGAATCTTGGCGTATCCCTTACGCATTAAACAGTCTCTATGCCAATAATAGTCAAATAGTCAAATAATCATATGACATATTATACATTTGCTTACCTTTAAGGAAGTTCGATTGTTCTAATTAGCTACTAGAACTAAATGCTGCAATATTTTTTTTACCCTTTTCATGACTTCATCGCATTACAGCAACCGCAGTTAACGTACCAAAGTTGATTCAGATACTCTATACAACAGAGCATCATTTTGTAATTAATTTATAAATATTATCTTTACGGGTTTTAGATTTTCTCCGTCGCACGCTTTCTTTAATTAAAAATCTTCATCTATCATTATTGATTCATCATATCAAACCAAATGACAACAATACCCCAAAAAAAAACATTTACTAATTTCTATTCAGAAATAAATATATATACTATTACATGTTGTACTGTGAACAAGACTCTAAATATCGCATTTTTATTTGTCTGATCAAAGCAATGTTTGATCCTTCATCGAAATCGTTCAATACCCATTTGATATTCCCCAGAACGTTCGATGATCATCAAGATTCCGGCGTCTGTTCGCCTCCTCTGTGGAAGAACAGTCCTCCTCACGTTCAAACCAATTACAACAGCCTCTCCCCTGTTTCCAAGGCCCAGGTGATCGCTCGTGGCCAGCGAGAGCTTATGGAGATGATTAGCAAGATGCCCGAGTCGTGCTACGAGCTCTCCTTGAAGGATCTCGTCGAGGTTAACGCAGAGGAGGAGAAGGATCGGAAGGTGTTCGACGAAATGCCTCAGAGAAGGAAGAAGCAGAGTAAAGCTGCGAGGAAGGTGGGGAGCGATAAATGGGTCGACCCGGTTCGAGTAAACAGTGGTGGGTTTCTTCTGAAATTAGGGTTTCCGGTTAGCTTGGGTGCTAAGAAAAGGACGAAGAAGAAGAAGGGTGAGGATGATGATGCTTCTGTGACGAGTAGAGGCTCTTGGTTTTCTTCTCCGAGGGGTTCCGTCTCGGAGGATAAAGATTGGTGGAAGTCAGAATCAGGTAGAGGTGTGTCGAGGATCAACAGTGGAAGCTCAAAGAGTAGTGGTGGTAGTAGTATCAGAAGCAACAGCGATCGAAGCCGTAGCAGTCTAAGGTAAAGGTTTCATTTTTATAATATATATATCTTTGGTCATATAAATGTTTTGTTAGTTTAGACTATAGATGTTGAAGATTGATACAGAAAGAAAAAAAAATAGCCAATTTTTTTTATTGAGAGTCTTCTAAAGTTAATGTCTTTGTGTCTTCTCTATGCGTCATGTGAATCATGTAAAGATATTGTGAATTTGATCCGTTTTTTTTTTTTGGTGGGTTTGAAGTTAGTGGTCATAGAAGGGGTCAATGTAGATGTGTTGGACTTGGTTGGTTGCACGAGATTTTACTTGAAAGTTTTGGGGGTTTTTGTTTGTTTGTTCAAAGGTAATGAGAGAAGGTGCTAATCATGTGCTGTGTATAACGCTATAGATTGATTGCAAGAGCAACTAGATTCATGATGCCTAACTGTCTCTCTCTCTCTCTCTCTCTCTCTCTCTCTCTCTCTGTTTCCTGATTCCGTATCTCTGTAACTTTTGGAGTTTTGAATTTTGGGGTTTGGATACAGGGATGAAAAGAGCGGATGCTTATCTTTCCTCCGGAGTGTACATGCACGAGATTAAAAACGAAAAGTTCTTCACTGGTTCGTACACTTCTTTGGCTAAGAAGATTACCTATTCGTATAACTGGAGTCCAGGAATGGTGAAGATGAAAGCAGAGGACGTGAACATCTTCTTCAATGTACAGCCAAAGATTCTATCCCTTTCATCATCTTCTTGTAGTTCTTTTCTTTTGAGTTCTCTTTGTAAGCCTTATGTCATGTATCTATAGAACATGATATTTTATATGTAGATACTAGATAGACACTCCAGCTTTTGCTAACATAAACCTATAAAAGTATATAGGCAGGCATTTGGAGTCCCAATCGGGTTTCGGTTTTGTCCAATCGGGTCTTGGTTTTTCGGATTTATCAAAATCAGCCCCATTCGGTTTATATGAAAGTTCGGTTCAGGTTCTATCGGTTCGGATCGGGATTAGTAAATCTTCAAAGAACCGGTACAACCCGATATACTTTCGGGTTCGGGTCTTAATCGGTTCTTCGGTTTAAAAGTACTTAATTTATACCTAATTTATAACCAAAACATAAGTAAAATCGGTTCTTCGGTTTTAAAAGTACTTGATTTGTACATCTTATGTAACCAAAACATAAATGAAATCGATTCAAAAATAATAAAAAAAACATCAAACATGATCATTCAAAATCAAACGAAAAATAAACATAGTTATTAATAGAAAGAAAACCAAATAAATGAAACCATAAAGCGAAAAAACAAGTTCTCATAAAATGAAAAACATTAGAAATAATATCTTAATGTATTTTAGATACATATTAGGAATTAAGATCATGTTTGGTACAAGTTCTTTTTTGGGATTTTGAATGTTTCGGGTTCTATCGGATATCCATTTAATTTCGGGTTCAGTTCGGATAATACCCATAACCTGAAATACCATAAAACAAGATTCATTCAGTATTTATGTCGGATTCGGATCGGTTCAGATTCATTTTTATCGGATCGGATTCGGTTCAGATTTTCGGATTCGGTTTATTTGTCCAGCCCTAAAAGTATACATACCAATATGCTCATAGATAAATATCAAATCTATTTTTATGTTTTTGCTGCTTTTGGCCTAAAACTAAATCAAACGTCACTGATCTTTGCCTTGGCTTAAACTTCAAGAAGACTGGAGTCAGTCTTTCTGTGTATGGTCTTGTGTGTTGTTTGATGGTAAAGTTCGGTGATTGGTACGGGTAGGTCCTTCTTTCTAGACTTGTGTGTGATCCGTCGGCGTTTAATGGAGTCTATTCATCACCCAAACGCGTTTTCCACTTCTAATTTGTTTTCTTGCGTTTGGAAAACGCCTTTAGGTAATAGCGGTTTTGGACTCCTCGGAAAGACAAGTCAACGAATTATTTTACTGTATTTAAAATAATAATAATTATAAATACATTTTTATGATTATGTTTTTTTACAATTTTTAGTTAATCAAAATTCAGTAAGCATACTTAATTTTTTCAGTTACTTATATTTTTTCCAATTTATAATTAAGCAGCATTAAAAATGTAAAATAAATAATTTTCACTCATTTTTAAAAATATGGATAATTTTATTACGGAAAATAATATTATTTTTAAATTATAAAAAAGACAAGAAGAGATCTAAAACGAAGTCTTGTAATAACAGTTGACGGTGACTTGGTCCAAATGTCACCGACTGTGACATTAATAGCCAAAAGCAAGAGCAAGACCAAAACCCAAATCACAAGTTTGCCTTTTTCGTGCATCTAAATAGAAGAAGAAGAAAAGTCGGAGTTGATTCTAGACCCCCAGAGACAACACAACTACCTTGACACGATCAAAGAATAATCCTTGCCGTGTCCGAGTGAAAAAAGTTGAAACTTTTCCCTTCAAAATCGTCTCATCTCCTTCGATTCCTCAGCCATTAACAACTCTCCTCTTAGTTCCCTCTTCCCCTGGTTCTCTGGTCTGAACAAAGGTAAAAAAGTTCTTTTCTTTTGATTTCACCAGTGCTATGTTTTAGTTTGTTATTGCTGGGGACTAAAGAGAGATTGTGTTGTCTTTGATCTGTACTGATAGAAAGTTTACATCTTTTAGGGGATTTGACTGGTCAGAGATCATTATAAGATGGCGAACGATGCGGCTGCATGTGCGGAGAGAGCTACAAATGATATGTTGATTGGTCCTGACTGGGCTATTAACATTGAACTATGTGATATTATCAACATGAACCCTAGGTAAGGTTAACAAAAAACCATAATATACTATTCACGGCTAAGTTTCAGTTTCTTTTATGTAACAGTTTCTTTTTTTACTTTTGTTTAGTCAAGCAAAAGAAGCAGTGAAGGTGCTCAAGAAGCGGTTAGGAAGTAAAAACTCCAAAGTCCAGATTCTTGCTCTTTATGTAAGTATACTTGGTTTGGTTTCATGTATGTGATGAAACTCATTGTAAGATGATGCTTGGGGGGGCCTTTTTTTGGTGCAGGCGTTGGAGACTTTAAGTAAGAACTGTGGGGAGAACGTGTGTAAGCTTATCATAGACCGTAATGTTCTGACTGATATGGTCAAAGTAGTGAAGAAAAAGGTTTAAGCTAGCTCTCACTTACCTCTCTCCATTCTATTTATAGAAACTTGGCTTTACCTTTGTGAGTTTCTAATTATAACAAATGATGCAGCCGGAGCTGAATGTGAGGGAGAAGATACTAAGTTTGCTAGATACATGGCAAGAAGCTTTTGGTGGATCTAATGGTCAATACCCACAATACTACAATGCCTATAATGAACTCAGGGTATGTTAACTTTGAGAAATCAAAGAGTCTTTTTTTTTATTAATGGTTTTTTTTTTTAACGTTGATTATGATAATAACTCTTAGGCTACTGGAATTGAGTTTCCACCAAGAACGGAAAGTAGTATGTCCTTCTTTACTCCGCCTCAGACTACTCAGCCCATTCCATTAGATGAAGACGCCGCTATTGAGGCCTCACTGCAAGGAGATGATGCTGCTAGCTTCAGGTAAAACTCTATCTTCTAGCTTCTATTGGTCTGGTTTTGTTATGGGTGAAGTGCAAGGCCGGCCCAGGGCCAACCCTGATGAAACATTCGCCTTAGGCTCCCAAAATTTTGAATTTTTTTATATATATAGGCCCCCAAACTATTAAAGTCTTTACTAAATCGTCTACGGCCCCCAAACTATTAAAGTTTTTACTAAAGTCTGGACTGAAGTGTTATTTATTTTAGATTTTTTTTCCTTTTTTTGAAGTATGGAAGAGATTCAAAGTGCTGAGGGATCAGTAGATCTTTTAATGGACATACTTGGAGCACTTGATTCCGCGGAGGTAAGAAGTTTGCTTATTGCTATGTTCATAACAAGGAAACTGATAGGTTTGTGTTTGAAGTAACGGGAAACTAAACTGTTTGTTGTTGCAGGGTTTGAAAGAAGAGCTTGTAGTTGATTTAGTTGAGCAATGTCGTACTTATCAAAGACGTGTGATGACTCTTGTCAACACCACAACGTGAGTTTTCTTCTTCTTGCTTCATCACCTGATGTTTCATCCCCTTTTGATGATGTTTCTTTTCTTTCAGAGATGAGGAGCTTCTATGCCAGGGATTAGCATTGAACGATAACTTGCAGCGTGTTCTTCAGCGTCACGACGATATCGCCTCTGTTCCTTCAGATGGAAGCGGCGCAACAACTCCTCCTCCTCCTCCTTTTCCTCCAGCTCAGCTTGTCAGCATCAATCATGATGATGATGAAGACGATGAATCAGATGATGACTTTGCTCAGCTATCTCACAGGTAAAGAGTATAGTATTCCTATTTTGAGAGATTGACATTTGTTTTTTAAAACTATCTTTTAACTCTTTACAAGGTCTAAAAGAGATTCCAGTCCTATTCTTCCTCCTCCTCCACCACCTCCATTGAGACCAGTACATGGTACTACTGAGTCAGGTTTGGTGGATTTTCTTAGCGGTGATGTCTTTAAACCTCAAAGCTCCTCTCAAGGAGTAAAGCAGCCTCTTCCTGCTCCTCCTACTGCTGCTGCTTCTTCTTCTCCTGCTCCATGGGATACTGAGGTTATCAGGAACCTACCGCCGCCGCCTTCAAGGCACAACCAGAGGCAGCAGTTCTTTGAGCATCATCACTCGAGTAGCGGCTCTGATTCCTCCTACGATGGTGGTCTTGTTGGGCAGACCAGGAACCTCTCTTTGAATAGTGAAACCAAGAAAGCAGAGGATATGCTTTTCAAAGACTTGGTTGAGTTTGCTAAAACTAGGTCGTCCAAGCCCAAACATTAGGTCGTTTTTGAGTCTTTTGCGTGTGTAACAATCATTGCTTTAACAGTTACAGTCATATGATATTTGAGTGTGCCTTATTGTTAAATACATTTGTGTTACAACCAGCCACGTTCAAGATACATATAACATTATGCACACAAAACAAAGCCAATATCTAACAATAGAATGACTCGGCTTTTGGCTTATGTTTATTTTTTCCTTTTCATAATTTTTTTTAATTTAGGTATCTTGTAGATGGTTATGTAAAGATTTCGAGTTTTATACGTTTAGTTTGCAATACAAGTTTATATAATCAATCAACGGGAAAAATAAAAAATCCATTTAGTTAAACTCCAAAAATGTTTAAAATTAATAACTTCAAGAGAGGTGGGGGACAATTAAACACTTTATACTAGCCACTAAGAGCATGATTAGTGGGGTTCTTAGGGTGAAGTTCTTAGAAGAATATAAGAAACCGTTTCTTAACTTTTAACTAAAAAAAGTAAGAACCGACTCTTAAATCTAACCGACTCTTAAATCTAAGAGCATCTCTAAAAGAAACTCTATAACTTAAAATATATAATGTTTTTCTTCCAAAAAAAAATTTCAAAACTTCAAATTTAGAGTTTTTGGTCCTTATAATTAATTACACATCATATTTATGATTTTTAAGTATTTTCTCATTTATCGTTTTAATCTTTAAAATTTTTGTATATCATAAATATTTCAAATTTATTTTTATAAATTCAAATTTTACACATAAAATTAAATAAAAATTCTAAAGAGGGATTTATAATATTGTAAAACTAGAATTAGACAACAAGAATATTACAAAATAAACTTAATAAAAAAAGTTTTTTGAAAAGATACAGGAAGACATAATTATTGCACAAAATTAAATATTACAACAACACTAATAGTTTAATATTTGCTTTGGAACCTCTAAAATATTGTTCGAACAAATTTTGTTTAATCGAAAGTTGATCATTACGGAAATAATTTTATGGAATAATGTGATATTTTGCTTGTACTTTAATAACTAATTATGTATTATTATTTATAATTTTATATTTTATTGGAAGATTTTATTAATTAATATTACTATAATATTATTATATATGACTAGTGATTTATAAAAGTTTTATGGATTTATATTAATTATGACAAATATAAAGATATTAGTGTAAATTACAAATAATTTTGAAGTTAAATTTGAAGTTTTGCTTTTGGAGAAGAACATCTTGAAACTTCAAATATAAAATTTTGCAAATTCTAAAATAGATAGTCTTTTTGGAGATGCTCTAAGGACATTTCCAACCCCACTTTATTTTTCACTCTAAAATAGATTTTAAAAATGTTTCAATGATACTATATTTTCTACTCTTAATAGATTAAAAAATGAGTTTACTTTATATACCTAGTAAAAAAAGTTTTTGTTCATCATTCTATTTTTCACTCTAAAATAGAGTAGGAGCATAGTTGTTTTATTTTATAATGAAAAATAGAGTGAACTATTAGAGATGGTCTAACCCAACACACCATTAGTTTTTGGAGGTTTACCATCCCTTTTCCATACTTCAGTGTTTGAATGAACCATTAATTTTCAAGCGAGTTTGATCAAAGCTAACAATAGAATGAAGATATTTAACAACTCAATTGTTTGTTTTGTGGATAAAAAAAAAGAATTAGCATATCCTCCTCTTATTTATAGGAATCAATTCCTGCTTTACATTTTTCCTGTTTTGTAGGAGCTATTAGTTCCAATTTCTTATTTAAAGGACTTGAAACAAAATGAAAAGAAAAACACACAGTAGATTCATACCAACTTTAAAGCCATCTTCTTTTTTTTTTGGAATCTTGACAAGCTACTATAATGAAGATCATTCCATTGATTCTCATGGTCACCATTATAGTCTTGACATCATTTCCAGTTTCCATCAAAGTCGTGGAAGCCGCGGCAGTTCCACCAGCGTGCAAATGGAAGGGTCCTTGCCTAAACTCCATTATAAGCGGGGCACCAGCACCAAAAGGTTGTTGTGTGAAGTTTAAACATAACAATGCGCAAGCTTGTTTAACAAGTCTCATTCATTCCAAGGATATTGAGATAAACAAACGTGTGTTTGATGTTTTTCAAAAATGTAATCAATGTAAGAAATAGAGAGTATCATCCTTTATCATTGGAGAATAAGCACTATGGCGAATATATTTTCATATAATGTATGTTACTTTTATATGATTGAACAAATCATTTTTTTACGTAACTAGTGGTTTCTTCAGCGTGATTGTGCTTATATTTAATTTTAGTAACTAAATTAAAGTTGGTATATTCTAATAAATCATTTTGTTTTCCATAAGTTAACTGTCGCAGCCATCCGCCATGTTTTTCAGTTTTCAGCATTTCGTTTAGAGACGTACCCAAAATTCGAACCATACAATTTTGAAATGGAAATTTTAACTGAAACCACTAGATGGCAGTCTACTGGCAGGCGAATTCCGGTGAGCTAAACAACCTAGGTTTGAATGCATCCCACTACAATTTCACTTTGTAGCTATGCTTTAGATTTCATTTGAAAATCCAGTGTAAGTCCATCCGTGGCCGCAACACCTAGTTTAGGGATTAGTCTGGATATCTCCATGGATATGATATACTCCAAAGTTAAAAAAAAAATTAACTGAAACCAAGTCAACGTGAAATGAAATAAAATGTTGACTTTAACTGGAATTCCCCAAGGAAAAACTGATTCCACATGATGATCTGTTTTTTTGCAAAAGAATATTTGTGGAGTTTAACTAAATGAATTTTTATTTTTTTCGGTTGTATGATTATACGAACTTGTTGTGCAAACTAAACGTATATATCTGGATATCTACAAAAGGATAGACATGGACTGATGCACACGATATTCAGTCTCGAAGAGAAGTACCAAGACTCAAGAGTTACACTGTGACTTGAATTCACATTTTCGCGACCTATATCTTCAAGACTGTTCCTACTCCGAATATTTTTAAAATATTTCTCTTCATTTATATTTAAATCTTTCATTTTTTTGAACATTTTTTTTTGCTTTATTTTTTTTTAAAACGTTCTCAAGCTAAAATACTAAAAGCCCATTTGTCTTTATTTTCTCTAGACATATTATTTAAAAAAATTCTTTTGTTTTTGAACAATATGTGATTATTTGACAAATATATTGGAATGACTTTAATGTTTTTTAATTATTTTTATTTATAATTTCAACAGTTGTAAACTCGGTTACAAGAAGAAATAATGTTGGATCAATATTTGTTTCATATTAAAAAAAATAAGGTAACAAATCATGAAATGAGATTGCTATAGTTTATATATAGTAGCTTTCGTTTCCTAAGAAAAATATTAGTATATTGGGAAGATATGTTTATGGTTATACTAAAATTGTGAACTGTTCACTGTTTGCAGGGACACCCATCGACGCTCCAATTTATTTTTCAATCCTGCCAATATTCTCTTAAACGAAATGTTGTCTGCCAAGTTATCTGATTTTGGAGCGTCGATGCGTCTCCCTGCAAACAGTGAACAGTTCACAACTTTAGTCCAGTGCACGCTGGGTTACTTGGATCCAGAATATTTGCACCCAAGCACATTTAGCGACAAAACTGACGTCTACATGCATAGGTAGTGAAAATGTGAGTTTTAGTCACAGGGGAAACTCTTGTGTCCTTGAGTTATAGTATACGTTTAGTTGGACAAGTTCTCTAAGTTTTCTGAATTCATTGGTTGCGTTAAGTCCCTCTAAATACGCATACATTTTGCATCATGCAACAAAATACCGAATGAAAAAGTAGGACGAAGCTATTATTGACGGACTCAATTGTTTTGGTTTTTGTAAAAAAATAGAATATGGAGGCTTACCATCCCGCATCCCCTCGCCCTCCTTCTTTGTAGGAATCAATTCCCACTTTCTATATTTCAGATTTTTATATGAACCATTCTCTTAATTTCCAAGTTCCTATTTAAAGATCTAAAACAAATATAAATAAAGCAAAAGGTCATTTCTACAAATCAAAGTAAATTCTTCATTAACCATGAAGATCATTTCTTTGACTCTTATTCCATTTTTAATATCCATGGCACCATATCCAACTTTGAGCAAAGCCCCTTTCGGCACTCCTTCTGCCGGTGGCGGCTCTGTTGGGTTTAACGCCCCTACTGGCCCCGGCTATAGGAGTGGGGATACCGCCCCCGGCGGCTCTAGTGGGATTAACGGCCCTAATGGCCCCGGCTATAGGAGTGGGGGTCCCGGTAGGAATGGCGATACTAGCTCTGGCTATAAAAATGGATCTCCACCCGGTAAGCGAGTAGGTGGAGGCGACCCTGGTGCGGCTATCGTTGTGTTCCCAAAGAAACCTGTACCAACGCCAGTACCAGCAGAATGCAAACCAATTGCAGGATGCGTCACTAAGCATATAGCCGGAGGCAACCCCACGGTGCCTCAATACCATGGACCATGTTGTAATCAATTTAAAAACAAAGTATCGTGTGTGTGTAAATTCCTTATGTCCACGAATGCTAAGCAACAAAGGGCTGCTGATGGTGTGGTTCGAGGTTGTAATTTTAAAAATCCCATTTGTATAAAGAAGCCAATGCCAGCAGCATGCAGACCAGATGTTAAGCATTGTGTCGAAATGCATATGTACAGAAGAGCTAGCAATCCTACATTCGGAAGCCCATGTTGTCAGAAATTTAAAACCTCGAAACGATGTATCATGGCGTTTAAAAGCTCTCCGGATCCTCATTTAAGCCAAGCAGCTAAGGGTGTTATTGCAGGTTGTCATTTTCAATAAATAATTGTACAAAAGGCCTAAAAATGACAATATTAGCAAACCTATTTTGAGACAATGTACATATTGGTTTTTATATGGTGAAATGAAAATATATGTATTACTATATACTGGCGTTTTGTATTTGTATGTGCGAATATGTAAATACTATTTCTCTTTCAGAATGAAAAATATATACATGGTATGATTCGTATCCGTGTTATGCGCACGTTCATGTGTAATATTTTTACAAAATGTTTGTTGTTGAAGTCGTATGCTTTGTGGAAATGACAGGCCAAATGTAAGCGTTGTTTGCCATGAAGAGCTGTACGGATGAATCCACGGCCCAAACTTCTTAATCTTTAAAAAATTAATTAGGCAAATTTCTGTTTTGGGCTACATCCTACACGCATGGAGTATACTTGCGGACCTGAATTGTTGAGTTTATTTTTTCATAGTATGTAGTTAAGAACAATAATAAATTATATATCTAACAGATGTTATTTTGATAATTTCTTTTTATCATTCACGATTTTTGGATGAACTAGATTTTAATAGATGGTTCTTTAAAACATATCAAACCGAAGTCAAATTTAGTAACTTTTTGTAAAACAATTGTAAAATGTTGAAGGTAGATGACTATTTTTACTTTTTATACCCCTAGTTAAAAAGTTTTCTGAATACGCGTTTCTTAAGGTTAGATCATAATTATCCCTAGAATCCTTTTAGAGTCTCTTAATGATTTTTTTAGTAATAAATGTTAGTTAAGAACTTTAAGTTAAGAAACACCTACTTTTTGTCCTCCATTAGTTTCTTAATTAAAGGTTAAGAAATTTTTTTTGATTGTTTACGATAGAGAAATTGTTTTTGATTGTTTACAAGATAGAAGAAGAAGGAAGAACATGCGAAGGAGAATGAAGAACAAAGGCTATATATACAAGTTTGTGAATTACCTTGAATATATACAAGCTTGTCTCTGCATCAAATCCTCCTGCGAACTAAACATACAACAAATAAACAGATTTATTAAGAGTTTGGACAAACAAATGTTGTAGCAGAACCAAACCAAAACAGAAGAAAATGATCAAGGCCTTTTGCTTTTACCTGATGAACACGGAACACGAATCTGACGCCTTGAACAATAAGCTCTTCCTCTTCAGGGCGCACCGCCTCCAATCTCTGCAGATACTCTCTTCATATACTTCATTGCTAGTTTCACAGAAACATCAATTTTATCTGAAAATCACATTTGTAAACGCTACACACTTGAATACAAACTTCCATATTCCAAATTTTCTATTTGCACAAACTTTCACCATTTAAAACACGCAAAACAGAAAACACAATAATAGAGTAAAGACAAAACAATCTTCTTACATTGTCCTGCATGTGCCAGCCAGCAACAATTCACTTTAATCAAAGAATGGGGACCATAACAATTGTCTGTTTCTATTATATTCTTCATTCATCACACTACTCCAATCAAATATTAAGTAGTGACCACAAGTAACTAGCTAAATCAAACCATTACCGATTTGTAATCAGACCATTAAGCAAAAAAAACAAAACAAGAGTTTAGTGCACAAGTGTTACTGACCTGACTAGTAATGCCGTTTTCGAGCATCCAATTGATATATTGCATATTTCCATTATCTTATCCATTCATCCATGTGCATTTTGATCATATAGACTAGGATTTAGTCATGTTTAGGTTACATTTTGCATACATGAGTCTCTATCAGGTGTTGGAGTGCCACATGGAGTTCTTGGGGCTATTTGGATGCAATTGGAGCTCAAAGGAGGTGATATATGTGATCATTGGACGAGCAGAGCAGGGGAGCGAGGTTCCGCAGCGACGTCATGAGGTCGCTCCAAAGCACCTCTCAGAGCGACCTAGCTGGAGCGACCCCGTGAAGTCGCTCGCCATACTCACCCCGTGAAGCGACTTGCCCAGAGCGACGCGCCGAGGTCGCTCGCATCTCACACACCTCTCGGAGCGACCTCCTAAAGCGACGCCATGAAGTCGCTCGCGTTCTCGTCACTCCGAACAGTCTTAGATGACCCTGGAGCGACCTCTCAGAGCGACCTATCAAGGTCGCTCCCGATCCAGAGCGACCCGTTGGAGCGACACACCAAAGTCGCTCGGGACCTCTCGCCCGGAGACACCAAAAATCGGCCCTGGAGCGACCTTCCGGAGCGACACCTGCAAGTCGTTCCGCGTTATTCTGCTGTCGAAAATCATGACTTCTCAAGGACCTTTTTGCAATTTATTTTGGACGTTTTACATTTCTAAAACCTATGTTTTAAACATCTTTGGTAGCCACCAGAGAGATTATCTTTGGATCTATTGAGAAATACACAAAAACTCTCTTGAGAAGTTCATCTCTTGGATTTTGATTGTTATGTTCTTGTGTTCTTGTTGATTTCTTATCTATTTCTCTACATGATTAATCTGAAATCCAATATGGGTTTAAGAGGAATCATGGAGATTAGTGAGTAATCACCTTTTGAATTCATGGGTTAGGGAGATCAAGGGTGATTAGGTTAGTTCTAGGATGTTTTAGTGTAGATCATTCTTGTTCCTTGCTAGTAGAGTATTCATAATGCATCTTCTGAGTTGGCCACTCAAAAGTTGATCAATAGGCATTTCCCACCCAAAAGGTGTTTGATGAAATGCCTGAGACAACTCTCCTAGGCTTTTAGTATACTTTGCCAAAGACATTTGTTGTTAAAGATGCTAAGATAGCTAATAGACTTGTTAGTAATGATTGCTTTCATATTATTCAACCAAAGACATTTGATGTTTGAGATATGTTAGCAAATGAGCATTCATCTAGACATAGAGCTTGCTTAGAATTGTGTCTAGGCTTAAGGTTGATAGTTTGATTGATCATTTGCCATCCTTAGTTCGATACTTGATCACCCAAGGTCTAATCCCTATGCCCATGAGTTCTCTTTTCCCTTAGTCAAGAAAGTATCATTCTGTTATTGCTTTCTAGTTTTAGTCATAGCTTAAAACCCATCTAAATCATTGGTTGCACTTAGATTAAGTGAGTACTTGCATTCTCAGTGCTTTGATATCCCTCAGAACTGGTTCGACAATCACTATACTACAACATTTGTCTTAGGAGCCTTGAAAACTCCTAACATCAAATTGGCGCCGTTGCCAAATTCTGAGTAGATTTGAACATTGAGATTTAGTCACTTACTTGAGACTAAGTCATTTTTATTTTCTTTTGTTACTGATTCTTCTTCTTCACCTACCTTTAACTTTCAGGTGTATGAACTTGAGGAGCAGGGGTCCATCAAACCTAGTTCCAATAGTAGCAGACATCAGAGCTTTCGAGAGGGAGTGTGCTAGAGCTAGAAGAGAAGAAGAACAACAAGCCCACTTGCAGAGATTGGATATTGATATGGCAGATCCACCGCAAGGGGCAGAACACCAACCGCGGGCAGCTCGACCCATTGGTACTTATGACCGGCCCAACATTCATGGTCATAGACTAGGAATCCGAGCACCGGCTGTGGCAGCCAACAACTTTGAGGTCAAGTCAGGACTCCTCAACGTGATCGAGAACAACAAATATCATGGCTTGGCTTTAGAGGACCCATTCGATCACTTGGACAGGTTCGACAGCGGTGTGTCAAAAACCAATGGTGTGTCAGAGGATGCCTTAAAGCTGAAGTTATTCCCTTTCTCTTTGGGGGATAAGGCACGTCAGTGGGAGAAGTCTCTACCCAACGACTCTATCACTACTTGGGATGAGTGCAAGAGAGCATTCTTGGAGAAATTCTTCTCATCCTCAAGAACTGCTAAGCTGAGAAATGAGATCTCCAATTTCCAACAGAAGAACTTGGAAGGCTTCAGTGAAGCCTGGGAGAGATTCAAGGGCTACCAAGCTCAATGCCCACACCATGGTTTCTCTAAGGAGAGCTTGCTGAGCACATTCTACCGTGGTGCTCTTCCTAAGTACAGGGCCAGACTGGATACAGCTAGCAATGGGTTCTTCTTGGGGAGAACTGAGGAAGATGCAGAGGAGCTGGTTGACAACATGGTAAAGAGTGATGCAGTCTACAGTGGAGACCACGACAGAAACAGTCGAACAGATGATAAGCAGACGAGGAAGGAGTTGAAAGCTCTACAGGATAAGATAGACATCCTCCTTGCTGATAAAGCCACACAAGAGCAGCTGCACTTTGTTGGTAACCCAAGCCAAGAGACACCACCTGTTGTCCATGAGGTTGAGGGTTTGGAAGGTCAGGAAGAGCTGTGTTTCATCAACAACAATGGTAGCTGGTACAAAAAAGAGCCCAACTTTCAGTACAACAACTACCAACAGAAATCCTACCCCAACAACCAACAGAGTGGTTATCCGCCTCGAAACAACCAGCAAGGCAGCTATCAACCTCATCAAAACCCCTCATCTGGTTCCTCTGCTCCTCAAGAGAGCAGCACTGACACCCTGCTGAAACAAATCTTGGAGTCTCAGACTAGAAGTGAGAAGCATGTTGGTTATGAGTTGAAGAACCTTCATTCCAAGATTGATGGGAGCTACAATGAGCTCAACAACAAGTTCTCACATCTTGCTTCTACAGTCAAGAATTTAGAGAATCAGTTTGCTTCCATGAACACTCACCAGACTCGCCAGCAAGGATCTCTACCTGGAAAATCTGACCAAAACCCCAAGGAGGCCAAAGCTATCACCCTTAGGAGTGGTAAGCAGTTACCTCCTACAACCCTCACCAGGGATGCTGAGAAACTAGGTGAAGAGGTGGCCATCAACTTAGATGATGAAGTGGTGATTGTTGATGAGAAAATCAATGATGAAATCTTGGAGAAGATTGTGGAAGCCAAGGGTAAAGGAAAGGTTGGGGAAGCGAAGAAAACAGTGAAAGATGGTGAAGTTCTTGCTCCAGCAAGTGAGAATTCTTTTGTTCCTCCTCCCTATGAACCCAAACTACCATTCCCTGGTAGATTCAAGAGGCAGCTGCTAGAGAAGTACAAGGCTTTGTTTGACAAGCAAATGAGTGAAGCTCAGGTTGCAATGCCCATCATCGATGCTTTCATGTTGATTCCTCAATACAACAAGTTCCTGAAAGATGTTGTAGCTGCAAAGAAGAAGGAAATGGAAAGCATGATGATTCTTACCCATGAGTGCAGTGCCATCATCCAAAGGCTTGATGTTCCAGAGAAGTTAGAGGATCCAGGATGCTTCACACTACCTTGTGCTCTTGGACCTATGGTATTTGAGAAATGTCTCTGCGATTTGGGAGCTAGTGTCAGCGTGATGCCTTTGTCTGTTGCAAAGAAGCTTGGATTCACTCAGTACAAGAAGTGTAAACTCTCTCTGGTGTTAGCTGATCGTTCAGTGAAGTACCCTGTGGGCATCTTAGAGGACCTACCTGTGAAGATTGGAAAATATGAGATACCTACAGATTTTGTGGTGCTTGAGATGGGTGAGGAGGCTCAAGACCCATTGATTCTTGGAAGGCCATTCTTAGCTACAGCAGGAGCAATTGTTAAGGTGAAAGCGGGCACGATTGATCTCCATTTGGGTAAAGGGCATGTTCTCCACTTTGACATCAAGGAGAAAATGAAGAAACCAACTGTGTTCGGGCAAGCCTTCTACATTGAAGAGATGGGCACTCTTGCTGATGAGCACCTTGAAGAGTTACCACCTGAGGACGACGAGGAGGGAGCATCTCCCTCTACTCATTCCCCATAGAAGGTAACCCACTACTTTCCCTTGTATATACCATTTCGTTTTTGCATATTAGTTTTCTCTTTTTGGGTATCTCTCTCTCCTTGACAACACAGAGACTGTGTCATTTAAGTTTGGGGGAGGTACCAAGTATTTGATCACGTTTGCTTTGATGATTTTGAGTCTCATGCATTGCATTATACATATATATTTGCATAAAAAAAATTCATTTAGTTTGCATCATTGGCATTTCTAGGAGAGTCTAGAGCATATAGGTTGCATTTACTTGCATTGGGAGCAATGATTTGAAATGCCTTGTAAAGAACATTACTTTGCACCTGAATAGCTTATGCACCTCTCAAAAACACTTGTATGCTTCGAGCCTTGAAGACTCTTCCTGAAACTTGTTGATTGCTGAAACTCAGTCTTTGAAGCCAACTACAACCTTATTTGAACTGAACGAACTTAATGCTTCTTGCTCATGGTCCCTTGTGTACTGAGTCATGGCTATACACACTTGAGTTGTCACATCCTTTATGCCAATCTTATTTTGACAAACTCTAGTGGTAGACCACTCCCAAAACCTTTCCCTTCTTTTAAGCTTTCATTGTTTGATGAGTGAGGCCTTCTTCGGAAAGTCTTACATGTGCATAATGTTGAGAGTATCGGGAACGACAATGCTTGATCTTCATTCTTGCTAGATTGGGCACTCTATTGTCTAGCTATAGGTGGGGGGTGAGAGTTGTGATTATGATTTGGGAGCAATGAAAAAGGAAAAGAAATGACTCTTTGTGTTTAAGTGAATTGTCTTACTGGGATAAGTAGAAAAACCTCTAGCTCAAGTTATGAAAAGTCTTGGCCCCCATTTAAAAAAAAAAAAAAAAAAAAAAATAAATATGAAAAGAAAAGAAAAAAAAAGAAAAAGGGGGCTAGCAAAGTTGTTAGGAGCTAAGTAATGTTTTGAGGTTGTGAAAAATCCCTTGTAGATTTCAAAGAGAAGGAGTTAATGTTCTTAGGATCTTTTGGTGAGAGATGTGAGTTGGGTTTGACATTTGAGAATGATTGTGTAATTGTATGTTTGGGAAAAGGGTAGAACAATGGAGATTGAGCATTGTATGCATGAGTTGATCCCTTTCTTAGATATATTATGTGCAATGTCAAGGCTACTTGTTTCGAGAGTAAACCACCTTAAAGATTTTATGTTTCAAACCTCTTGAATCACTTGAATAAAAGCCTTCCCTCACCCAACCAAATGACTTGGACCAACTGACCATTTGCAAGAATTCACCTGATGTTTTGTGCTTAATGAATGTGAGAGTTGGTTGATTTGAATGTGTGGATGCTTGATGATGAGTGTAAGGGCAAAAAGAGTTGAGATAGGCCTAGAGAAGCTAGAGTGTAATAAGAGAGTGTGCTCATGCTGGATTAGATGTTGAATCGAGTACTAGTTGTGTTTCTTTTGGCTATGAGCTCCCACCTTCAAACCTCTCTCCCTATGAGTTCTAGAAAGTTCACTTGTGGACAAGTAAAAGAACAAGTTTGGGGGAGTTGATATCTTGCATATTTCCATTATCTTATCCATTCATCCATGTGCATTTTGATCATATAGACTAGGATTTAGTCATGTTTAGGTTACATTTTGCATACATGAGTCTCTATCAGGTGTTGGAGTGCCACATGGAGTTCTTGGGGCTATTTGGATGCATTTGGAGCTCAAAGGAGGTGATATATGTGATCATTGGACGAGCAGAGCAGGGGAGCGAGGTTCCGCAGCGACGTCATGAGGTCGCTCCAAAGCACCTCTCAGAGCGACCTAGCTGGAGCGACCCCGTGAAGTCGCTCGCCATACTCACCCCGTGAAGCGACTTGCCCAGAGCGACGCGCCGAGGTCGCTCGCATCTCACACACCTCTCGGAGCGACCTCCTAAAGCGACGCCATGAAGTCGCTCGCGTTCTCGTCACTCCGAACAGTCTTAGATGACCCTGGAGCGACCTCTCAGAGCGACCTATCAAGGTCGCTCCCGATCCAGAGCGACCCGTTGGAGCGACACACCAAAGTCGCTCGGGACCTCTCGCCCGGAGACACCAAAAATCGGCCCTGGAGCGACCTTCCGGAGCGACACCTGCAAGTCGCTCCGCGTTATTTTGCTGCCGAAAATCATGACTTCTCAAGGACCTTTTTGCAATTTATTTTGGACGTTTTACATTTCTAAAACCTATGTTTTAAACATCTTTGGTAGCCACCAGAGAGATTATCTTTGGATCTATTGAGAAATACACAAAAACTCTCTTGAGAAGTTCATCTCTTGGATTTTGATTGTTATGTTCTTGTGTTCTTGTTGATTTCTTATCTATTTCTCTACATGATTAATCTGAAATCCAATATGGGTTTAAGAGGAATCATGGAGATTAGTGAGTAATCACCTTTTGAATTCATGGGTTAGGGAGATCAAGGGTGATTAGGTTAGTTCTAGGATGTTTTAGTGTAGATCATTCTTGTTCCTTGCTAGTAGAGTATTCATAATGCATCTTCTGAGTTGGCCACTCAAAAGTTGATCAATAGGCATTTCCCACCCAAAAGGTGTTTGATGAAATGCCTGAGACAACTCTCCTAGGCTTTTAGTATACTTTGCCAAAGACATTTGTTGTTAAAGATGCTAAGATAGCTAATAGACTTGTTCGTAATGATTGCTTTCATATTATTCAACCAAAGACATTTGATGTTTGAGATATGTTAGCAAATGAGCATTCATCTAGACATAGAGCTTCCTTAGAATTGTGTCTAGGCTTAAGGTTGATAGTTTGATTGATCATTTGCCGTCCTTAGTTCGATACTTGATCACCCAAGGTCTAATCCCCATGCCCATGAGTTCTCTTTTCCCTTAGTCAAGAAGTATCATTCTGTTATTGCTTTCTAGTTTTAGTCATAGCTTAAAACCCATCTAAATCATTGGTTGCACTTAGATTAAGTGAGTACTTGCATTCTCAGTGCTTTGATATCCCTCAGAACTGGTTCGACAATCACTATACTACAACATTTGTCTTAAGAGCCTTGAAAACTCCTAACATTTGTTTTCGAGCATCCAATCAACAGGAATCTGGAAAGTCTTGAACTTTGTAGCAGCTGATTCCTTCATCCCCGAGGGGCTATAAACACAGGGAGACTGAGACATAATAACCATCAAAAGCCTCTCGACCTTTGCTTCTTAATCAGCAAAACATGGACTTTCAGTTCCTTAATCAAACCTCCAGTTGATTTGTCTGGTAATCGGATGAGAATCTCCATGATGATCTCTGGAGGAAGTTCGAAAGATTCCCGTGAGGTTTCCTTCATGATCTCTTTTCTTAACTAAGAGACGTGCTTTGGATTTATTTCTTTTTTTCATTTTTTTTTAAATTCTAATTACCTTAAGAAACGTATTTAAGAAACTGGTTAGTGATGGCCTTAGATGTATCATCAATGATGATATTTCATGAAAACTTTGTCTTGGTCAATTCTTCCTAAGACCACGATACTCACTCAAGACTCAATACCGATCAAGCAAAGATAGTCATGCGAAAGCAAACAGAAATATCTAAGCCCGATGGCTTCTCTACCGCTACTAGTAGGGTATGGAGTGACAAAAACGTTTTTGTGTAGCTATTATTTTTTATCAACTCAGAGCAGGTTTATCGGCGAATCTTAGTATAGGGCTCTTCCCAAAAAAAATAATAAAAATATAAGTGAATCTCGTTGTTTGCTTAATAAACGGTTTTTCCGTATGCAAAATAAAGAACGTTCTTTCTTTGTTTCTTGCACTGTTCGCGGATCCCATTCCGCGATTGGTTAGCCTTTTAATTTTTTTTTTTATCAGACAAAAAATAATAATAATAAAAAAATCAAATAAGAACCCTATGCTAAGATTCAGGGTTGAACATGCTCTTAAAAGTTTTGTAGATAAATTAGTATACATTGAAAGGTTGATACTCCATAATTGGGACCGCCTAGAGAGGTTTGATGTTTGATAGGAGTAATGGTATGTCTAATGTCCATGGATGTTGATTAGTCACTATCATTTTTCGATATGTGGTTTTTTGATGGAAATTGTTGTAAAAGAATGGGGAATTCAATTTGTATTATTAATGAACAATAGAGGTTTCTTTTATAAGGATTACAAAGTATAAGTAAAAAGGAAATTATCCAAAACCTAATCCAACAGGAAATAGGAAAACAACTCAAACATAGAAAAGGAAACTTGAAGTCTTGGCCGACTAGGATCTTGGCCGCCGACTCCCTCTCCTCCATTGGCCACGGCTGGGCCTTGTCTTGGTCTTGGTTATGGGTCATCCACTTAATGATTTATAACACTCCCCCTTGGATGCCATAACCATATGGGTTTGTATCATGCACGATGTTGCCTCGTTAAAACCTTCTAGGAAAACCAAAAACCCAACATGGGAAAAATGGAAACCATAGATAGGAAAAAGAGTACAACACATGACACTCCCCCTGATGAAGGCATCACTGAAGATCCTTCAACTGGCGCATCCCTATCTGATGAACCAGCTTCCTGAACGTTGAGGTTGGCAAAGACTTGGTGAAAAGATCGGCTGAATTGTCACTGGACCGAACTTGAACCACTTGAACTTCATTAGCCTTCTGCAGGTCGTGGGTGAAGAAGAATTTGGGTAAGATATGTTTTGTTCTATCTTCCTTAATGTATCCATCTTTGAGCTGAGCTATGCAAGCTGCATTATCCTCATAGATGATCATTGGCTCTTCTTTTTCCTTTCCCACGGCCAAGCCACTCTCTTTAAGAATATGGCCGGTCATGTTCCTCAACCACACAAGCTCTCGGCTTGCTTCAAACATGGCTATGATCTCGGCATGATTAGAGGATGTTGCCACTAAGGTTTGTTTTGTGGACTGCCAACATACTGCAGCTCCACTGTGTATAAACACATAACCTGTCTGAGATCTAGCATTGTGTGGGTCAGATAAGTACCCAGCATCTGCATACCCGGCCAAGCTATCTCCTGGTCGGCTCATATAGAACAATCTGAGGTCTGTTGTTCCTTGCAGATATCTGAACAGATGTTTTATTCCGTTCCAGTGCCTAAGTGTCGGACATGAACTGAATCTAGACAGTAAACTCACGGCAAAACTAATGTTCGGTCTTGTATGGCTAGCCAAATACATTAAGGCTCCAATGGCACTTAGGTAAGGTATTTCAGGTCCGAGCATCTCCTCGTCCGGCTTCTTTGGTCCGAATGGGTCCTTCTCCAGGTCTAAGGACCTCACGACCATAGGACTTGACAAGGAATGAGTCTTGTCCATATTAAAGTGCTTGAGTATCTTTTCTGTATATGTCTTTTGATGCAAAAGGATTCCATTTTCTACATACTCAAATTGCAGTCCCAAACAGAACTTAGTTTTTTCTAAGTCTTTCATTTCGAATTCTTTCTTTAGACATTCGACTGTTCGGGAAATCTCTCCAGAGGTTCCAATTACATTCAGGTTGTCCACATAGACAGACATAATCACAAAGCCCTTGCTGTCGAATCTCTTTATAAAAATACATGGACTTATTGGATCGTTCTTATAACCCTCTTTCATTAGGTACTCTGATAATCTGTTGTACCACACTCGACCTGATTGTTTCAAACCATATAAGGCTTTATTCAGCTTAATACAATGTTGTTCTCGAGAACCTTTCTTATCTTTGAGCTCAATACCCTCTGGAACTCTCATATGAATTTCATTATCCAATGGGCCATACAGATACGCTGTTACTACATCCATTAGGCGCAAATCAAGTTTCTCTTTCACGGCCAGACTGATCAAATATCGTAATGTAGTTGCGTCCACCACAGGGGAATAAGTTTTCTCATAATCTATTCCTGGTCTCTGTGAGAATCCTTGTGCTACAAGCCGTGCTTTGTATCTCACTACTTCTCCTTTCTCATTTCTCTTTCTCACAAAGACCCATTTGTATCCCATTGGTTTGACATCTCTAGGTGTCACAGTTATAAGGCCAAAAATGCCTTTTTTCTTTAATGATTCTAACTCCACGTTTATAGCTTCTTTCCATTTGATCCGATCTGATCTTTGCATGCATTCATATATGGACGTGGGTTCTAGATCCTCATCTTTTTCTATGATCTCAAGTGCTACTTTATAAGAAAATATATCATCGACGTCGATATCTTTTCTGTTCCATTTCGTTCCAGACATTATATAGTTTATAGAGATCTCTTGATTGTTCGGCCCTTGTGTCCCATGGAATTCGGCGTCCCGAACCCCATCATTTGGAACGGTCGGATCATTTGGTATGGCCGGCTCACTTGGCTCGACCGTCTGGGTCGGCTCGGCCGGTCCATTAATGTTCTGGACGGTTTCCTTGATGCTCTCGGATCCAACACCTCTCTTGGACTTCCGAGGCTATTTATCTTTAGAACCAATAGGTCTACCACGTTTGAGACGTTGTTTAGACTCTGTAGCCACTTGACCTTGTCCCTTCTGGAAGTCTATTCGTATTGGTGCATTACAAGCCGGTATGTATGACTTTGTCACTCTATTTGGGTCAGCAAATGAATCTGGCAGTTGATTAGCTAGCTTTTGAAGATGTATAATCTTTTGGACTTCCATATCACATTCTTTAGTCCGAGGATCTTGCCAAGATATTGATGGTCGAGACCATTCGATTTCATTGCTCAACCGGCCGTTACCTCCCCCTAAGGTCGGATATGTGGACTCATCAAACTGTGAGTCTGCGTATCTGGCCTTAAACAAATCACCGGTTGTTGGCTCAAGATACTTTATAATGGTTGGAGAGTCATATCCAACGTATATTCTCATCCTCCTTTGTGGTCCCATTTTAGTTCTCTGTGGTGGAGCAATTGGAACGTAGACGGCACATCCAAATGTTTTGATGTGGGACACGTCTGGCTCATGACCCGTGAGTAACTGGGATGGCAAATATCTATGCTCACTAGATGGCCTGATGCGAATCAGTTCTACTGCATGTAATACGGCATGTCCCCACGCTGATACCGGTAGTTTAGACCTCATGAGTAATGGTCTGGCTATCAGCTGGATACGTTTAATGAAGGATTCGGCCAAGCCGTTCTGTGTATGTACATGTGCCACGGAGTGTTCTACATTTACCCCCATGGACATACAATATTCATTAAACGTCTGGGACGTAAACTCACCAGCATTGTCTAGACGTATAGTCTTTAAGGAGAAATCTGGAAAGTGTGCTCTAAGTCTTATTATCTGAGCAATTAGGCGTGCAAATGCCAAGTTCCGTGTGGATAGTAGGCAAACATGCGACCATCTGGTCGATGCATCAATCAGGACCATGAAATACCGAAACGTCCCACTAGATGGGTGTATTGGTCCACATATGTATCCCTGAATCCTTTCCAGAAAATTTAGTATCTCTTTATCCACTTTGGCTGGTGATGGCCTAGTTATGAGTTTCCCTTGTGCACATGTTGCACATGTGAGATTGTTTGGGATAACTCCTTTGAACGTGTGCCCTTGTGAATTCATTATTAGTTTTCGCATCATATTAGTACCGGGATGGCCAAGCCGGTTATGCCATAGAGTGAAATTGTCGCAGGCATTAGCCTCGATCATACTGATCTTTGCATAGTATAGACCAGTAGCTATTGTGGGTACGGTCTCTAGGACCGTCCTATTGCCTTGGGTGATCGAAAATATGTTAAGGAATTCTTTATTTCCTTCTTCCCATGTTTCAAGATGGAAACCGTTCAATCTTATATCCTTGAAACTCAATAAGCTCCTTTTAGAGCTAGGGGAATACAAGGCATTTTTAATCTCTAGACGAGTGCCTTTAGGCATCAATATATAAGCTTGGCCGTGACCCTCAATCAGGCCGGCCACGCCCGCAATAGTGTGTATGTTTGCACTTTGCATTATGAGACTGACGAAGTATCTTTTGTCTCTAAGAATTGTGCGACTTGAGCCACTATCCACCACTTGAATACTCATCTCATTCATTCTATATAAGAAGATTTCTAATCTCAGAGACTTTATAAAACTTTAAAGCTTTCATATTATAAATTCAAACAACAAAAAATAAAAACACCAAAGCAATCACAGAACAATCAAAAATAAAAATCGAATTTAGTCTTTAAGACAATCTGATGTCTCGTGATCCATTGGATCATCCTTTTCATGGTCGAAATCATCATCAGCATCATACCCATTGTCGTGAACCATATGAGCTTCTGGGTTCTTGTTCTTAAGACTCTCTTGATAGAGTTCACATAGATGTTTAGGGGTTCTACAATTCTTGGCCCAATGGTTACTCATCCCACACCTGTGACAAACAGATTTGGTCGAGTAAGACGGCTTAGATATACCGCCTCGACCGCGGCCAAAATTGGCTCTTCCACGGCCATAGTTGGAACCACGACCACGGTTATTGTGGTTTCCATATCCACGGCCATAAGCATAATTGTCACGGCCACCACGTCCCTTGTACCCACCACGACCTCTGCCGTGTGTTCTTCTCTCATTATAGACGTGGTTGCTTTCTTTGGGATCTTTCTTTTCAGCTTTGTGAGCTTCTGGTAATGGTGCTGATCCTGGAGGTCTCATCTCACTGTTCTTCATCAGGAGTTCATTATTAGCCTCGGCTAGAAGTAGGCACGAGATCAGATCAGTATATGTGGCGAATCCTCTCTCTTTATACTGCTGCTGCAGCAACACATTCGTTGAATGGAATGTAGAGAAGGTCTTATCAAGTAACTCCTTCTCGGTTACTTCTTCACCACACAGTCTCATCATTGAAACTATTTTGAACAATACAGAATTGTATTCATCCACAGACTTATAGTCCATGAATCTGAGATTCTTCCATTCATATCTAGCCTTTGGAAGTAGCACCGTTTTCTGGTGATCATATCTACGCTGTAAAGCGGTCCAAAGGTCTAGTGGATTTTCCATTGTTAAGTACTGATCCTTTAAACCTTCAATGAGGTGATGGCGTATAATACTAATCGCCATGTATCTGTTTTTATCATTCTCATTGTTTCCCTCGATGATAGTATCACCGAGTCCCTTTGACCTCAGGTTGATCTTTGTATCTAGCGCCCACTGTAGATAGTTATCTCCAGAGAGATTAAGGGCTGCGTAGTCTAGATATGAGATTTTTGACATCTGGATCACATTGTCATTTAAAATTCAGATTCACAATGTGATCATTCGACCTTTAGACATTCAAAACAAATCGGCTACAAGCATGCCTTATTCGGCCATGTTTTTAAACAATAGGATCGGCTATGTAAATCTATTTGACCATGGTGCGAACAATCCTAATTATGATTCTATATGTGACAGAGAGATTTAAAGCCACACGACCATATGCTTTATAAATGTAATCAGATTCGAATTCGTATGTTCTATATGCTGGTCGGTTTTTAAACAATACGAATGCAATTCAATTTCAGATTTAGATGTAATGTAAACAACCTAAGCAATCCGATTTCTATTGGATTCAATTTATGAATTTAGGGTTTCAATTTAAACAATACAGGCTGCTGGTTTAACCAATATGATTTCAAGGTTTCAAGGCCTTTAGAGTTTAAAATTGATTTAGATTATTCAAGCAATCTATTAATCCTAAAACCTCAGATCATCAAACACTCAATCAAGAACAATTAAAATCGGATTCATTCTTTTAGGTTTAGGGTTTTGATTCCAGAATTAGGGTTTCTTAAATTCAGATCAGGAACAATCAATAACAGCAATCAATATGTTCTAAGGAATCGATTTCTATTATTAGTTTTGAGATTTGTCGATTTTAGGTTATAGATTTTAGGGTTTTGATCAAGGACAAAGTTTCCATAATAATGGATTAGGGTTTTGATCTTTCTAGGTTCTCAGATCACGGTATACCTTTGTTTCGTAGAGGTTTAGAATCGGACCACCTTTAGAGAGAGAGAGAGAGAACGGATCAAACTTCGAGCTGAGACGAACAGATGCTTGCTGTCTTCTATCGGGTCGCAGACGGGGGCAGGTGCGAGCTGAGGACGGACGCGGGTCTGTCTCGGGTGCGATGTGTCTCGGATGCGATCGTAAGCTGGACGGGTTTCGTCTGAGCTGGGACGTGAGCTGAGGACGTCAAGGATTCGAGATGGAGTCGTCTGGGTTCAAGGATGAACGAAGAACGTGTCTAGGGTTTAAGTGTGGTCGCCGGTTTAGGCTTTTAGGTTTCGATTTTGTCTCAGGGTTCTGGAGGCTATCGTGCTGATAACGTGTTGTAAAAGAATGGGGAATTCAATCTGTATTATTAATGAACAATAGAGGTTCCTTTTATAAGGATTACAAAGTATAAGTAAAAAGGAAATTATCCAAAACCTAATCCAATAGGAAAACAACTCAAACATAGAAAAGAAAACTTGAAGTCTTGGCCGACTAGGATCTTGGCCGCCGACTCCCTCTCTTCCATTGGCCACGGCTGGGTCTTGTCTTGGTCTTGGTTATGGGCCATCCACTTAATGATTTATAACAGAAATTTAATTTTCATTAAACTGATATTAACCGGCCATCATTGAAAGAAAAAAGGAGAATTTTGCTACCGAGTGAAAAACAAACAAAATCTATTTACTTAACCATTTTCAAATACTAACATTCAGATTAACATATAAGCTGCTTTATCTATATTTCATCTATGAAGATTTACAAAGAAACATATATAGATATACACATATACATATTTATAAATTCATCAGCTGTAGTTCCGTGATTACAAATAAACAAAGACGCCACAAAGTCCACATAGTCTTGTATATATATATGGACAACAATTGGATAACAAAAAGGGAACATTATATAAGTAGTTTATTATCTGGATTCCGTTTTCAGCTGGTATCGTATCACGTTTTTTAAGTCCTTAAGATAATAAAGTGGAAGGACTAGTCAACAGCTGCATTCATCAGACTATTCAATAGCCACCTTCATATGTTAGTCAAACTTTGGTCCAAATCACCTATTTGTTTTTATCCCAATATTATAGTCTATAAATACTAATCACCCAAAGTTCACAAGACTCAGGCTTCCAACTCTTATAAATAAGAGAGACAAAGAGATACTACATACTAATGCCAAGTTCATCGAAGCTCCTTGCGGTGATGATTTTCTCATTCATGGCGCTTTTCATAATATCCCAGGCTCGAACCCTTTCTCCTGGTACGCTTCCATATACATCATCATATAAACATATAATATTAAAATCAAATCTTGATGAATCATTGGTTTCGTGTCAACTGTGGCATTATTATTAATTAATATGGTTAGGACCTGTGTTACAGGTAGGAAATTAACTCAGTACCCGGCTCCGTCGTACGGATACACTCCTGTTCCACCTTATTGTTTCAACCGACCTGGTTGTCGCCCATGAGAGTTTCAATTTGGGTCACATGAACTATTATCAAATAAAATAAGGTGATGTATTATATATAATGGGTTATGGGTATCTTCGTATATTATCATGATTTTCTGGGGAATAAAATGCTTGTGAGATCCATGTTATAAATACAGTATGTTGCAGTTTGTAATGGATAAGTGATATTTATGTTTCTTTTGTATGGTCATCATGATGTCTCTGTTTAATGAACAAAAGTTACCATAATTTTTTGTTATCGACCCCTCAAAGCTAGTTACTGAGATCCTCTCAGTCACACCAGTTCGCCCTAGTTTCTCTCCTTGACACGACTATCGAGGAGCCGCAGCCGTCAACGTTTTCCGACGCCAGCGGCACTGTAGCTCGCCGGCGTCGCCTCTGTCCTTCTCTACTCAGAGCTTCCTCGTTCACTTGCTTCATTTTAGTCTCTTCTGCTCCTGTGTTCAAAACCTTGCTCCCTGTTATGGCTTCTCTTCTATCTCTATCTGAGGTTCTTTGTTTGAAACCAATCATTGGTCTCTTCGTTGAGAAGTCCCAGCAGGCTGACTCGTGTGATTCTTCGTTTCCATGTGACCTCTTGCCGTTCTTGTGCTTTAGATCGACGAGCTACGGATCTGTTTTTGATTGGGTTTTCGTGCGGATCTGTTTGGGCCTGATCCGAAGAGTCTATCATCAAAGTTTCTCGAGCCGTTGCGACTTAATAGGCAAATGTTCTACTCCACTGTCCCCATACAGGCTGTACCGTCGACGACTTTGCGTGTAGTCCTACTCTGGCAGTCTCCCCGCATCTCACTCCAACGCCATCCAATTTCAGCATTTCCCGACTCTGTCAGTTGCAATCCTTCAGGCAAAGTTCTTCTTTGGGCTACAGCCTACATGCATGGAGTATTCTCTTAAACCATCGTCGTTATTAATGTGAGTAACCATTTTCTTAATTATTTTGTGGTCGTCATATTCAATAAAATAGACTCTTCTTGATTATCAATTGGGAGCACTATTTTGGTCCTCGTTAAGACAACATTTTATCAACTCCTTGCAAGTTGGTAGAAAAGGCAGAAAAGAGAAATAATCCTAACTATCACAAAATCAAAAGTTTTGCTCAAAAATTAGCATACAATTAAAAACATTACCACAATAGCACTAATGAAATATTAAAAATACATTTTTGTTATTTTTTTTGGTTTAGATTTATGATTATAGTTTTGGATATAGTATTTAGGAGGTTGGATTAAGGTTAGAGTTTAAATATAAGATACTTTTGTATTTTTATTGATTAATAAATGTTATTTTAGGAAATTTGGTCTTTGAATACTAGTTTGTTACAAAAACTGAAAATGATATTTAAGAAATTTGCCCCAAAAAGAAAGAAAAATCAAATTTTCTAAATTACTTTTACAACCGAAAGGTAACAGTATCTAAATGACAAAATTTAAGAACAATACTAAATTAGATATCTAATAGATGTTATTTTGACAATTTTCTTTTAAATTGTTCAAGTTTTTGGATGAACTTAATTTTTAATAGATGTTTCTTAAAATATCTCAAATTTAAGTAAAAATTAGTAACTTTTAGTAAAACAATTGAAAAACATTGAAGGTATATGACTATTAATGTTTTTACTTATCGTTTCAATTATATCACTAATTTAAAAATTGTCTGAATCTGCATTTAAAAACTTATGTAGTTCATCAGTGATTACATTTCATGAAAACTTTGTGTCTTGGTCAATTCTTCTTAAGACCACGATACTCACTCAAGACTACCGAGCAAAGGAAGTCATGCGAAAGCAAACAGAAATATCTAAGCCAGGTGGCTTTTGTAAAGCTACTAGTAGGGTATGGAGTGACAAAAACGATTTGTTATACCTATTATCAACTTATAAATTTTGTAGATAAGTCAGAATATATTGTAAGGTTGATACTCCATAGTTGGGACCGTGTAGAGAGGTTTGATGTTTGATAGCAGCAATGTTATCTCCAACGTCCATGCATGTCACTATCAGTTTTCGATATGTGGTTTCTTTTTTTTTATGGAACTTTAATTTTCATTAAACCGATATTAACCGGTCATCATTGACAAAGAGCAAAAGGATAATTTTGCTACCGGGTGAAATCAAACAAAATCTATTTACTTAACCTTTTCCAAATACAGTAAAACCTCTATAAATTAATAATGTTGGAATTTTGAAATTTTATTAATTTATAGAGATATTAATTTATAGAAGTTTTCTTATTTAGATTTCTCATTTTAAGATATATTTATTTTAAGATAAAAAAGTATTTGATTTTAGTGTATAGACATTCATTATTATATTTTAAAATTTGGCATTTATATTAATTTTATAATATTATTTAGTGTATATAATATATATTGCATAGAACTTAAATGTGGTTTTAGATATAATATTATTAAATCTCATCAAAAATATATTAAGAGTTAAAAAAATATAAAATAACTTCATTGTGAATATAAATAAACAATATAATAATAGGTTTTTACTTATATAAAATATGTATACATATAAATTATTAATTTATAATTTTAATGAGACCATATATTTACATAGAATTTTCTAAAAACTCGATTTGTTTCAAATTTAGAACATGCCCAAATTGGGACCGGCGAAATTTATTAATTTATAGAGATTATTAATTTATCGAGTATTAATTTGTAGAGGTTCTACTGTACGAGCATAATTAAGATAAATATAGAAGCTGATTTATCAATATTATTACCAAATATCATAGGTTTATGTGTTACAAAAAAAGCATAGGTTTTATATAAGGAAACTTGAATCACAATATGCTGAATAGAAATTCTGATCCGATGAGCCCGCCAAAAAAAAAAAGAGACCCAAAGCATCAAAAATAATTCTAAACTTGCCAACAAAGAACAAGCTTAAAGTTAAAAAGAAAAGAAACAAGTGACAACAATTTTAACACCAGGATACAAAGCCCTTCTAATTAAATCTACCGGGAAAACCTGGATGATGTAGAGATTAGCAAATCAGAAGTGGTCTGACTATGACACACCAAAGGTGCCTCCACGAAGCTTCAAACGGAGGAGGTTGGCATTCATGCCCCGGAACACTAAACTAAGAAGATTCCAACCAAAACAATCCAAGAGCTAAAACGGGAGAAAACTTAGATTTAAGTTCGTGGATAACAAGAAAAAGGGATATTATATTATATATGTAGTTTATTAGTTTCCGTTTAGGTCAGTTGGAATTATATCACGTTTTAAGTCCTTGAGATAATGTAGTGGAAGGACTATTCGATAGCTACATTCATCAGACTAGTCAAACTTTGGTCCAAATTACTTATTTGTTGTCACCCCCAACAAAATTTACTAGGCCGGGAATGTGGAAACTATTAACAGAATCTTTGGTTTTCCATTGAATTAGATAACTTAGATTTAAGGTTAAGTTGTGTTTTTAGTCAGAATTTTTTTAGTAATACAATGGTCAATGGTTAATGGTTAAGGCTCTGAGCGTACGAAGAGGAACCCTTCACGATAAGGAAAGCCAGAAGGGTATAACTGTAAATTAATAAAACTATTTTCTTAAATCTCAATATTGCTGTCTATCTTTATATATAAAAGAGACTTTCAATCGCTCCTGGTGATGCCAACAAGGACGACACGTCAGAAATTTGGGTGACGTCGAGGCGACACATGTCCCACTTCCAAAAACGCATCACTTCATTTGAGTAAGATTCATTTAAGTAAGAATCAATTGGTGCGAGTTTTTAATGTATTGTGGGCTTTATGTTTGAATGATTAAACCAGTTGGCCGGCCCGATTGAACCAACCCTATTCTCTTACGCGAAGAGTAAAACTTTACGGCTCTTTGTTTGATAACGACGTCTGAGCTTCATCCTCATCGCCGAAACGCTTCCAGTTACAAAATCTTTGCATCAAACCCCTGGCTTCAATGCAAATTTTCTGTGTGACGATAAAAAGATTAGCCTTTCTCCTCTGAAACCCATCTTCTCAGTCCGTCAAAAAAAAACGCAGTAAACTTATATTCTGAAAACGAAGTCATCCATCTTTCTCTCTGATTCGAAGATCGCACGCTGCTCCTCCACCGATTGAGAAGCTGAAGTCGATGACAAAGAGTGGAACTTGAATTGAGATTTGTCGATTTTCTCAAATAATTGCAAAGAACCACCTTCAGGAAGCGATCAGACTACTCCGTCTCCGCCATGGTATCCTCGCCGGTTCATCATACGGATTGTCTGTGAGCACGAGTACTCGATTTTGAAGACATAAAAGGTTCTTCTATGAGTTTCTCATATTTCTTAAGGTCGGTTTTGGATTATTTGAGAAAATTTCACTTTCTGGGTTTTTTTTTTTGGAACCCGTTGAAGAACACACTGGTTGGAGCTGAGGCTAACCACAACTTGAATAGCCAAGTGAACTCCATAACCGTGGGATGTTGGGAGCTCAACACGCTCTTGACCCATTGACCACAGTGAAGGCATGCGTGAACAATGCAGGTATAGCACTGATCCAACACGGGTGGCATCCAATGTCGTTCATCACCATCTCTGGAGAGATTGACTCTAGGGCGATTGAGAAGAGTTCTAAGGTAGGATTTGCTCTCGCTCTCAAGCCTTGAGAGAAGAACTTCAAACGTCTTCTAATCTCTTGGACTAATCTCTGTCTGGTTTTTTTTTCTTTAGAAATTGTTCCTTTGTTTTCATTTTGTTCTACAAAATAAGATTTAAAAAAATACTATGAAAGGATGTTTTTAATGATGAAGTCTCTTTCTTGATTATATAATTTTAAACCTTTTGTGATGGAAGTGGTTTCCCGGTTGTATTGTATAGTTCAGGTTATGTCCTCCTGTCCACAGAGCTTCATACTCCAAATCTGCTATTAAATATTTTTAAGAATTTTGATATGACCTTAAGGTTTTTTAAAAATTCTTTGCTAATGATTTGCTAGATCACTGGTTCTTGGTGGTCTCTCTGAGAAATATCATGGCTTATAAAACTTATGGGTGGTTGATGGAATCAACGTAAGGCCTTATCTTTAGTTTTGTTTAACTTTTCAAAGATCATCTTCTCATGCTTCGATTGATTTGCAGGATATCGATGTGGAGACATTGCGGATATTGATGGTTTGAAGATGGATTAATGTGAGCTTTGATATGGAGCTTTTTGGATCAAACTCTTCTGATGAGCAGCTTACCGGAGTTAGGATTCTTAGACAGTTTGCAGTCAATGAATGGTATTCAGGTGAGACACTTGAGAAGATCATAATCAACGTCCCTGTTGTTGAAAGGTTTTACAACTCAAAATGTATAGACTTTACAGATAAGTGATGACACAGTTGCTAACTTTTTTTTGTTGGTGGAGATGCTGAACTGAAAAGATCTGCAAAAGGAAGAGATTAGGAGATCAGCTGCTGATATACTATCAAAACTCGCTAGCAAACAGCAGAACTCTTTAAGAGTCGCTGGGATATCTGGTGCAATGGGATCTATTTTTTCGTTATTAGAGAGCACGAGATCATCAGGTGAAGCACCTGATGAGATTGGAGAGAAAAGGGTTCCGTGACTCTAATCTACACTATGACTTCTGTAGATTCAACAGTTTGGGACTCTTGATCCTGAAGAAGCTAGCGAAAGATCATGATAACTGTGGAAACCTCGGCAACACAAGGGGTTTTCTCCCGAGGATTATTGATTTCACGCACGTGGACCAAGTTCTATTGTGGGATGAGAACGCAGACGTTACCAGGTCACAGGTCCTTGAACGGTCGTGCAGCTGGTGAAAATGTTAGTCAGCACGACCGAGAACACAAGGAAGTGTCTCAGGAGGGAGATCTCAGAGATTGTTTTTACGGTGAGCAACGGGAGGGATGTGCTGAGACACGGAAGCTCGAGAGAGAATTGGTGGAACGGTGGTGTTTTGAAAGGGCTGTTCAACATTTTCTTTAAAACATATGGAGACGATGGGAATCAGGGATGCGTGAGGATCGCTGCAAGAAGACTCGTGGAAGCACTTGAAGTTCGATCGATCCGTGTCAATGTTGCAAGTTTATAATAGAATGGCTATTCTCAGATGTTCCAGATAAAAGATGGTCATATCAATAAGAAGAAGAAGAAAAAAGACAACTGACAAATGTTTTACAAACTACATATGTAGCTTCGTGTAAATGTAATTGAAGGTTAATATCATCATCTAAGTGCTAATCCTTTATCAACCATAGTTGAGAAATAAGTATAAGTTCTTTGATTGCAGTACCAACAAGCTTGACTTGCAAGTAATTGAATTTTGTTTTATTTCACTGAATCCAGACTTACGAAAATAAAAACGACGAATATTAGGAATTTTATGAAAATTTGTATAAATACATACATAACTCCATTACAGGAAAACTAAAATAATCCATAAGATATCAAAAATATAACAACAAAATTATTTAAATACATAAATAATCCATAATACATAATTTCAAGAATAAGTATGAAAAATTCATAAGAACAACAAATAGAAGAATTCATTTATGATTTTGCTATTACGTTGTATATCAAACCAAGTTGAAAGAAAATTAAAAAGAAAAATAATGTATCAGAATAAGATAACGAGGTTGTATTTTTGTTAATCAAATAAACACAATTAATACTAATAAATTAGACCAAGTAAAATGAGAAAATATGAAAACATTTGGTTGGTAGAAATTTAAACAAACCACATTAATATAAAAACAATTGTTAAGCTGTAAAATTAAAAAAAAAAAGAAATAGAATATTGCATCCAAAGATATCACTAATACTAGATATAAAACTAGATGATCTAAATAAAATAAACATATCAAAATATCCACATTGCCAAAATAAAAATAGCCCATTAAATTTTAACATTATATTATGAAATATAGTTAATCGCGGCATAATGTAAGGTTGAATATTATAACATCAAACAATTTTAACCATAGTAATTGATATACATAAAATAATAATTTCTAAAATGAATTTTAAAATATATAGATAAAATGATTGTAAAACAATTATGAACATGGTATTTTTTATTAAAATAAATTAAAGATTTTAAATAAATTTGTATTATTATTTTGTTTATTCGTCCGGCCTTAGGACGGGTTTGCCCTAGTAAATAATAATCACCTAAAGTTCGCATAACTCAGATTCCAAGTCTTGCAAAGTAGACATACAAAAAGATACTAGCGAACTACATAGTGATGGCTAGGATGTCAAGTACCTCGAAGCTCCTTGTGGTGATGATTTTCTCTTTCATGGCGCTTTCCATAATCTCCCATGCTCGAACTTTTTCTCCTGGTACGTTTCTATATATAACATCCTCGTGTATATATATATATATTATAATATCAAATCTCGATGTATGGTTGGTTTCATATCAACAGTGACATAACTTATGACTTGTCTTACAGGTCGGAAATTAACTGGTTATCCGATTCCGACGTACGGAGGTCCCCCGTACTCTCCTGTTCCTACGAGATGTTTCAACCCACCTTATTGTCGTCCATGAGAGTTTCAGTTTGGTCACATGAATTATTATCTGATAAAATAAGGTTGGATGTATATGGGTATCTTCATATATTTTTCATCATTGCTGGAGAATAAGATGCTTGTGTGAGACGATGGAAAAAAAAAGATGCTTGTGTGAAATCCATGTAATAAATATAGCAGGTTGCTGTTTGCAATGAAATAAATGATAATTATGTATCTTTTGTTGGTCATCATGATGAAATATCTGTTTAATGAACTAAAGTCACCACAATTAAATTAATATCTGCGAATGTAAGTGATAGATATATTATTCCATTATTTCCAGTGTTTTAAATCTGACCCACAATTAATTTGATTAATTATTTATTAGTATAATTGTTAGAACTAAAAGTTAGACCAGAAAAGTGTTAAAAGAAAACTTAGCTAGTAAAGCCTATTTATAACGCCCAATGTCAAGGCCCATCATGTGTTTCGCTCTCGAGAAGAGTCTCGAGAAGAGATCTCCAGTTATAGTTTTTCAGTTTTGTTTGAACGAGGTAAAACTGTGGTATCAATACAGAAGACCACTATCGATTTTTTTTTTTGGTAAGAACCACTATTGGGTTTTAGCTATTGTTCAAAATGTATTAGCACTGGGTTTGAGTTGAACATCAATCATGTAAAGCTTTTCATGGGCTTTTTTTTTAAATCAATGAAATCAAGACCCACCAAAAGAAATATACAGAAATTTATGGAAAGAAAAGCAAGCGAAAAGAAAATTTCTGTCGGGTGTTTCGTAATTATTTTTCCGGTGGATTTGCAATTTTCCGATGGACCTACAAAGCAACCAGATGATATTAAATGCGTGACCAGAATGATCAATAAAAAGTAGGGCTACCTGAATCTATCCAACAATATTTAATATTACATGTCGTTTCATTTTTGCATGTCATAATGTCATCATCTTTGTCGGCAAATATAGGTCCACTTTGATATTTCTTTTTCTTTTTCTTTTTGAATTTCTCCTTTTGTTTGATTATATATAGAGATATAAGGAACGCGCTCGATTATAATATTACTTGCATTGTATGGATAATTCGGATAATTGGTTGGACCGGTAAAAAATTTACTATAGAATTTAGATCGTAGGATTTTTTTATTTACAATGTACTTTTAAAATTGATTGTTACAACAATATATTTTCTACGGCCAAAAAAATAGGAATTTAGAAAATAAAATTTTAATAGACATTTTTTATTTTTTTACTGTAGCTTTAAAAAATACGGTGATTTAAATGCTGTAAATTAATATTAAAGTTAAAGTTATATACTCTCTCTGTTTTATAGTGTAAGTAGTTTTGGCTAAAAGCGCAAAGATTAATTGTATGATGTTTAAAATTTTACACACATATTAAAAAGCAATAAATACACTATTTTAATTGTTACTTTTTGTTATATCAATAAAGTTTCACCATTCATAATTTAGTTTTTTAATTTATGTTTAAATTTTAAAACTAAATGCATTAATTATATCTCAAAACATCATACATTTATATACAAAATAAAAAAAATGAAACATCATACATTCGTATCCGGAGGGAAGAGATATCTAATCGATCTTTACCATCATACATTTGTATACAAGATAAAAAGATGAAACATCTTAAATTTGTATACAAGATAAAAAGATTTTGCATAATTACTTTCACTCTTTAATCTTATCCTAGTTGATTCAGAAACATATAACTTGTTTCGGAATTTTGTAACAATCAACTTGTTTTCTTTTTGAAAAAAAAAACAATTAACTTGTTTAAAAAAAATTAACATATCCAATAGAAAAGGAGGAGATATCTAATCGATCTTTACCAAAACAAGATTCGAAGAAAGGAGCGAGGCAGTGGGACTCACGTAGTATTTTATTTTTTGTAAGATAAAATTTCAAACTTTTATGGTCCCATATCATCTATCTTTCCTGTTATAGTATTTAATGCTTCAGTCCATTTTCCCATTCTGCCTATGTTTTTTTCTCATGTTTCGTTTTGTCCTTTTTATTTTACTTTATTCCTTGTTCATCACAGCTCATTTAATGTCAATCGAAAAACTTGAAGTACATTACTCTTGACAAACTTCGTCGCTAATCAGATGACGGGTTTATCTGTATAAACTTCGTACAGATGTTTTAGTCAAAAATAAACAAATAAAAAAACTTCGTACAGATGCAACAAAAATGCAAAAGGAAGTATATATAAAAGTTTTCGTCAAAAAAAAAAGTATATATAAAAGTTATTTGTTTCATTATCGCTAGCAAACATTGGCCAACAGCAACATTATGTTTCGTTTGTGATCTTTGGTTCAACAATATGGTTCAACGATTGATTTCTACCCTGAAGTTTATAATGCTTACATTTGTAACGTTTAAATCTTTTTGTTGTTAGTCTGAAAGTTGTCAATGTAAGTTATAGCTTATTTGGTTGCGGGGATTCTATTGGAAGAGCTAGGTTGAGTTTTTGTTTTGAGTTTGAGTCTCCATTTGTATGTTACATGTCTATCACCATGTGGTTAATTCCATACTGAAAGAGATTATTGATTCAAGGTGCTAAATTTCTATTAGCAAAGAAAACGCTACGTTTTACATATTAACATATACTATATGAATATTGAATTCCCTAGAGACCCGTTCAAAAGTATAAAACATCCGAACCACCCCCACCTCTAGACAACACAATCTTTCATGCTTTTAATCAAATAATTTATATTTCTTAAGTACACCGAACTTTGTTGGGTTTATTTAATTAAAATAGTAATAGCGTATGCACTAAACATTAAAGTCGCCATGTATATATTATTATAAAGCATAATTTTAATAAGTCTCGGTCATAATACTATTTCAAAAACCATGGTTAGTTGGTTTTCTTCTTTTGTTAAAAGCAAAGATAAACAAAAAACAACAAATTTGCTGAAGAGTTGTTGATATATGGTGTTGTACAAACCCAAGCTTTTATAGTTTGTAATAAACAATAAAATGAAAGTAGACTCAATATTCTCTAAAAAGTAGTCTCTAAAAACGAAAATAACATTCTTTGTGTTTTGCGAGTATAGATTTAAAATTAAACTTAATTGCTAAATATTTGTATGTAATCTATCCTTATCCAAAGAAAATAAAATGAAGTTAAAAGTTATCACAACACTTCAAAGGTTTAATAATATGGAGGCAAATCAGTATAACTGAATAATTTGTCATCTATATAAAATTTGTCATAATCACCTCCCTTGTATATCAACTTTATATCAACATATAGTATAATACAATAGTTAGCTCAATTATATTTCTTATAATATCAGCTACCCCCCCCCCCCCCCCCCCCCCCCCCATATTGAATACTCAACAAAGACAAAACACATAGTTTCTCTATATCTTCTTCATCTCACCAGTTTTCTGAAAGCAAGCTCTTACAATGATGAGCAATAAGCGCATAGAAGCTGTGAAGATTCTAGTGGTGATTATGATAATGTTCTCAAGGAGGACTTGTGAAGCCGAGTACTTTAGAAGACACAAATCACCATCAAGACCAGAACGATTTTTCAAGGTGAGAAGACCAAATCCACTTCATCATCATCATCACCATAACCATGGTTTCATCAATGATGATTATTATCCTCCAGAAAGTTTCTCAGGATTTTTGCCCAAGTCAATGCCAATTCCACCTTCTGCTCCTTCCAAAAAACACAATGTCTATGGTTTACAGAGTACCAATTCTCAAAGATATCCATGATCTACCATCACCAAGATACTAAGTTACACATATTATGTTTACATACATATTTAAATAACATAGAGATCTAGTTATGTCTACTTCTTTTTCTCCCCTTTGTTTTTTTTTTGTCTTCAAGGAATAACCACATTAAGGTCGGGCTATTTTTGGATGCCCGCCTATTTATTTCAACCCTACTTGTATTATAGTTTGGAGAATTATGTATCTTATGTGCAAACTCATGATTGAATCATTGTAATGCATCATGCTAATGTAACTTCTTGGTTATATCAACTTAACACCTACGTTCTACTGTTTGTCTCTTTCTTTTTAAGTCCAGAAGCTTTTAGTGCCTGATTAGCGGTATGAATATGAAACAAAAAGCTAAATATGTTCCAGTAACATAAATGTTTTAATATAGATTCAGAAGAAACAAATATGTCAAAATGAATTAAATTAAATGAAGTCACCATAAATGATGCTATGGTATATACCATCACCCTAAATGCATTTTTTGCATATACTAATGGAATTTATTATTTCCATCAAAAGGAGAACTCTATAGTTGCATGTAAGTGACTATATACATGTACCATACTACTACCATCATAAACTTTCGAGCTAACGTATGTTTGTTTCGTAGTAACGATTTGATTATTCAACAAGAACTTTGAAATTTTGTAGTGCAAGGATGTAACACATTTATTAGCAGCCACCAACCAACTAACTATAAACCAGTAGTCTTTTCATATATAACATTGAAAATTATTGGAGTATAGTTGCTATGTTAGTTGTACTTTTGACTTGTGTTTTGGCAAACATCTCTACTATATAAAAACAGCTAAATTAAAGCAATTCTAAGCCGTCCACGTCAGTTAAAATATTCACAACCAATCATTCAGCCACGTCATTTAACCTACCTCGCCGTCTGCGTAACCAAATCGTCACGGTTTCAAATCTTCTTCTACTTTCTTCATCAATCTCTGTTATTAATCTCTCGAGTTAACGCATTATCTTAAATCATTCTTTCAATTCCCAGAATCAATCACTATAGATTTGTTCTTCGTTCGTTTCAAAGATCCATAACACCACCACTATAAATCTGCTAGAAGTGCAGCCCTTACCACATATCGTCAAAGCAACCCATTCACTCAAATATGATATCTTTGTCCGTTGACATGATTCAGATTACCAGAAGATTTCTAAGAAGAGAGCAGAAGAGATCGTAAAACTACAAACCCAACGACGATGACGAAGAAGATGAATCGATGAAGCCACAAGTGGTAACCATTCATAAGATCTTCTCTGATGCTAACATGCCGCCGAACTTTTACGAAATCGATGAGAAAGAAGGGTCCAACGATGATTCTGATGGTGAAGACCACAGAAGATTCAATATGGAATCACGAGGCTTTTGTATAACTGATGATTTCAAGGTAATACTTATCTTTTTATTAAGATTTTGGTTGAACTCTGAAATGTAGAAAGAGTCTAACAGATGATGGATCTCACTGTAATTCCATTTGCAGACACATTCAAAATTTCTCTCAATTCTTTCATGAAGAATAAAAGAGATGATGCAATGGTGAGTTCTATTTAGCATAGAAAACCTATTCTGATATGCAAAGTTTAGAATAATAGTTTTGAGTTTCCATGATCGTGTCTCGGTATTATCAGCACATAAGCGTCTTATTGCGCAGATGCCAGCAGAAGAGTAAGTTTGAATGAAGGCCAAGGATCAAGCCAGAACGACAAAACATTTGGTATGGTACTGGCAAAACTCACTAACCATTTTTTTTTCCTGTGCGCGTTGCTTTTGATGATTACTCACTATAAGTCTGTAACAATTCGTTAACCTTGCTCAGATAGGATATATTAAATCTCCAAGCTATTTGAATTCCAATGAGAAGATTCTTATAGGTGTTGCCACTAAAGGAGGTATGGTTTCGTCAATACTGAATCCGGTTTAGTCCTCTCTTTCTGATTGTTTGGTGTGTTTTTTCCTCTTTTTAATAACTTACTCAGTTTTTTCTCCCTGAACTAATCGAATTATAGTGGTCAAGATTTTTAGTGTTGTAAGTTTTGTTTATCCTTCTTTTTCAATATTTTTGTCTCTGATAATGTTACCTCTGATTCATATTTTTGGTTCTCGAACAGGTAAACAAGGCTTCGCATGCTCAGAAGTTTCTGAATGCTTCAAGGTTAAACGAAGCTTAATGTAGCTAGAATCTTCGTACATTGTTCGCATGTATATTCATGAGTCGCCTGTCTTATTTTGCCATCTAAATCTTTTTTTTTTTTTATGTTGGAACATCCATCAGTGTAAAAAAAGAGAAGAAAAGAAGTATTCTTCTCAGAGTTCGGGGAAGCAATGAAAACAAACTTTAAAGTCTGTAACGTATATAAATGATCAATATATAATTTGATTCTATCATGAAGAGAAATTAAAGGTCTTAGCAGTTTGGGTATGACTCCTACTTCCACATGTTCGAAATAAACAAAAAACAAACGAAACAAGAGTTATAACTCATAAGATTTCAAAGACATTTTACAGTTAACACAGAATGCATTATCTTTAAATGTAAAATTAATGTTATGATAAACAACAAGATACTTAAAAGTTCAAAAAAACAAGATATGTTCATTACAATTTATATGTTTTTGAATATAATATTATTAAATTATAATTTAAAGTTGATATTACATATGAGAGTATCATCATTTAGAGGTGTTATTGGTTTATGTATTTAAACTGATTTTAGAAATACAGATAGTATTTACAAATTCAAGTAAACTATATATATTTTCAAAACTAACCTACAAATTTTAATTAGTATTTACAAATCCGGAGGTTTTTTCTTCGTATTTTAGTTTTTATATTTTTAGCAAATAAATCTATAAAAATGCATTTCAAATATGAAATCGAATCCATTAATAAATCCGTATATGATTAGATAACACCTGATTTAAATTAAAATTTATAAATCATGAAATCAATAAGACATGATTGTGATATGTATTTTAAAATTGTAGAACCAATAATACTGGATTTAATTTAGATTTTCAAATATATTAAAATACATCAACCAATAATCCCCTCTGAATTTGTGTTTTATTGCCGATCATGTATAAAAAATAAAATACAAAATATGATAATTTATTCCACATAATTACATATGAAGTAAACTAAGTACTTCAACTCAAAAGAAGAAGAATATCAATTGCATCATTATTGTTTTACTGAGTATGTTTATTCTTTCATAGAATATAACTCTATTTTAAAATAACCAAAGTTCTTTTCTACATTGATCACAAAATTTTAAATTATGGCTCTGATTGGTAAGTAGTGTAGTTTTAAAATTCTTGCTGTAGAAAAAATCAGTAGACTTTTTGCTATGGTTTTAGATTTTATTGCTGTAAATTTTATGGAAAACACTAAAAAATTGTTTTGGATATTTGGCTATGCAGAGCACTTGTACAGCTATAGGTTATTTCAAGAGCTGTGGTTTCAAAAAAAAATTTAAAGCTTGATTGATCTGAATTTGGTGGTTTAGAAATAAATATGGTTGTGGACAGCACCTACAGCAACTACCAATCACCCCCTATATTAGCATTTACAGAATAAAGTAATGTAGAAAAATATTGAATTAGAACTACCCAAAATAAAACTAAATAGAAAATAAAACCATTCATAATATATAATGAAAATCAACAAATTTAGAATATGTAAGCGGAAAAAGAATCTAGTATTAGGTAATGGCGACAAATGGTGTTGCTATTAGTCTCTTCTTAATCACAAAAAGTCAAGATTACTTCCAACTTCAAAAAGTCAAAAGCAAGACGACTTCAACACTTGAATTGATTGTTCTTAATATAGTTTTGTTTTTGTTGCTAAAGTGAACCGAGAACAGATGGTCTTTTTATATATACAATATTACATCTAAGGACATGAACATTAACCTCCCAAACACGGTGGGTCAAAAGGAAGAAGGGTTAAGTTGAACAAATGAAGAGTTTCGGGGCAAAAGACAAAGAAAACTAAAACTTATGAGTGCAAAACCTACTGAGCAACATCTTCTTCTTCATGGTCTCTGTCTCTATTCGTTTGAGAAGCTGTTGGTTTTTCAGACACTCTCACATTATATTTCTCATACACGTTTTCTCGATTCTCCGACCACCATGTCTCTGCTTGATTTTCACCGAATCTTCTCCGGCTGCAAACAAAAACAAAACCTCTAGCATCATCAATCACACTTACTAGTAAACATAACTCAAGAAAATGAACAAACGTTAAACCTGAAGCGGACTCTTCTTAGCTCTCTAGTTCCATCATGAAGTGCCACAAGGGTTATATACACGCCAGGCTCATACTGTTCGATCCACTCTGCTTCCACATCATTAGTATTGTCAACAGCTCCTGTGTGGCTCGAACCATTGTCGTTTTGGAACTGGAAAGGCTCGTGTCTCTCGCTGATTACTGACCCGCTGCTGCTAAGCCGCGGGTCTGCTGGATAAGCGTTGTTGTTGTTTCTTTCGAAGGCTCTAGGAGTGTGGTTTGGCGATTGGAGACTGGACCGAGAAGATGCATTCGCAAAGGCGAAGTCAGAAGGAGCAACTGAAGATACAGAGGAAGTCATGGACTCTGATCTTGAATGAAGGAAACCGTTTTCTTCAGGGAAATTGAAACCGTTTTGTAGGCAGGCCAGTTTGATGCTCTCACCAGGAGGCAACTTCTCAGCTACGTCCTTGAGCTACAGAATCAAAGATTAGCTTATTACACGGTCAAGCTTCAATGCAGTTAACAAGTATACTAATATGCCTGCGATTTCGGTTAATTCGGATTATTAGGCCGGGTATTTTCGGTTTCGGTTTGGCCGCAATCCCACCGAAATAAACCAAAAATATATGGGTTCGGTTGTTGGTTAATTTCAGTTTTATATTTTTCTGAAAACAACTAATTTTTGGGATTTCGGTTAGATTTTGGTATAATTTTTAAAAAAACTTGGATATTATTGGTTAAATTCGGTTATTTTTGTTTGGTTCGGTTCTGTTATTTTGGTTTATTTTTGGATATTTTGTTTATTTTTTCTGAAAACCAAATTCACCAAAACCGAACAGAAAAACCAGAATATTTTCAAAAGCTTTCTGACCCAAACCGAACTAAATACCAAAAGTGAACCGGAAACCAATGTTTTTGGTTCGGTTCGGTTCAAATCCGCAGGTCTACTGTGTATATATATATATCAAAACGGATTGTACCTGCGCTATGAGTGACTTTATTGCCTCCTTAGCAGCTCTCGACTTAGCAGACTCCTCCTCTGCCAACGCTAAGGCTTCCTGAGTCTTCTTAACCGAGTTCTTGAGCTCTACTTCTTGAAGCTCACACTTTTGAGTCAAACTGTCAACCTAAACCCAACGAAAAAAATGCATAAAGACCATGGAGAACCAAAGCACAAGAAGAAGCAAAAGCATGATCATGTTCATGATCAAGATGTATACCTGTGTTCGTAACTTAATAATCTCCTGATTCAGAATCTCATTAGTTTTTTTCATATTATCCGCTATCCCCACCGGGAAATAGATTCCAGAAGTCAAAGAAGGCATAGGAGTAGCAGGGCGAGGAGGAGGACTAGACCTCCTAGAGAAAGGCGAAACCGACCGGGAGCTAATACCTGATGGAGCCTGAACTAGCTTCGGAGCATTAGACCTTGACTGCACCACATCTTTCAGCTGCAACAAAGAAGGCAGCTGAGAGTTGCGAAAGTTATCACTACTCTTCTTCCCTTGTTTAGCAGCTTTGCTATCCAACTGCTTGATCAAATCCACATTAGTCGCACCAAACTTCGCCAATCTTATCTCAGATTTATCCAATCTATCCTTATTCTCCCCCGAGAGACGCGGCACGACGCTGTTCCTCCTACTCGTATCCGAAACTTTGCTCAGCTTAACATAACAAACGTCGCAGACACGGTACAGCCTCCCGGCGCTCGGAGCCAACGCAGCTCCGAACGCCTTCTTGGAGCTGCACGAATGACAATGAACAAGTCCGCAATTGTAACAGTTATGCCTCTTCCTCGTGAAGCCAAACGCAAGCCTACACGCTGAGCACTGAGACTGCTCAGCGCCAGAGACCCATTTATGCAGACAAATCGCCGCAGTGTAGCTTGACCCGCAAGCAATGTACTTAACGTGCCTATCCTTCAAACCTTCCACTAGAGTCGGCACTTTCCGATCCTCCAAATCGCCGTGCCCTAACCTCCCGTTAGCTCCTTTCCCCCACGTGTACACTTCGTTTCTAGACGTCAGCGCCGCCACGTGATACGCTCCGCAAGAGATCTCTTCAACAAACTCGCTCGCGAGCTTGTCCTCAACCAAACACGGCACCTTCCCGTCTGCCAGCGAGTTCCCGAGCTGGCCGTAGACTGTACTCCCCATCGTGAACACCTGTCCAGAAGTAGTTAACCCGACTGTTAAGCTGTGCCCGCACGCGACTCTGTGGAAGTTGTAGTCAATAAGTGAAGGGACGCACGTCGGTTTAAGCCGTGCGTCCTTATCCCCGTGCCCGAGACGGTTTTTATCCCCGTCGCCCCACGTGAACAGCTTCCCGGAGCTAGCGTTCGACTGCGGGGCGACGATGATCTCAACGACAGCCGCCGTGTGCCACACCCCGCACGAAACCGCAATCGTTCTCAGCCCTGACAAAGACTCAACCTCCCTCGGAGACCTAACCGTCTCCCTATCACCATGCCCCAACACCCCAAACGTCCCGTCTCCAAAAGTAAAAAGCCTCCCGTGAGACGTCACAAGAGCCGTGTGCCAAGGCCCGCAAGCCACCGACGCCACGTGGAGCCCTTCGAGAGGCCCGGCGATTCGCTTCGGTATCCAGTGGCTGATATCCGATCCGTGCCCTAGAAGGCCGACGCTGTGCGTCCCGTCTCCCCACGTGTAAAGCTCTCCCGAGAGAGTCACTGCGCACGTGTGGAACTCTCCGCAGGAAACAAAGTCAAAGTTAGTTGCGAGGGAGTCAACGAGACGAGGGTGTAAAACGTCTTTTCCCATCCCGTGGCCTAGCCTACCTCCTGACTCTTCCCCCCAAGTGAAAATCTCTCCCTGCCTCGTCACAAACGCGGCGTGCCGTACGCCGCAAGCAATCTGGTGAACTTCGAGGACGATGTTTGATTCCAACGGCTTAGGCACAAGGACGTCTGTTCTCGTGGCGGTCACGGCATTGTCAGAGATAATGACCTCGCCCCAGATGTACACGTCACCTAGCGCGTCGGCGTCGTCAGCCCCAGAGCCGTGGCTGGAGCTGCTCTGTGCGCTGGAGACGCTGACTCGGAACCCGTCTGAACCGGATACCTTTGTTTGCATGGTTTTGGTGTCTAGTAAAACATGTGACTTCTCTGAATCGGTTGAAGGGACCTCGCTCTTGGGAGAAGCGATTGGATCGAAACTGAAGGGAGTCCCGGGAGAGCTGTGGCTATGTGAAGTGGTCGCGGAGCTGCTGCTTTGACTGCTAGATGTCAAGTCTCTGCTGGCCTGCAATGTATACAAAAACAAACAAATACACCTTATCACCTAAAACTGCAACAGATCACTATGTGAAGTTTATATAATTTTTGTATTGCGATTTGTTTACTACATTACATATAAATAAAGTTGGCAGAGTTATATTAAAAAAAAAAAGTGTGAAAACAAATCACTCACGGTTGTGTCACTTAGAACTAGACCTCCTCGTTGGGACGAATACTGTCTCCAAAACCTTATTATTTTCGCCTTGGTTTTCTTCATATTCTTAAATGGTTTCAGTTCAGAAACTGATTTTAAAAAAGCCATTTGCAAAAATAGTATAACTAACAGCAAGAAGAGTTTATGGTCGATGGTGGTGTGTAGGGGATGATGGAATACCTCAGAAGTGTCTACTTATTATATAGACATGTTTAGGGTAATAACTTACTAAGTTCCATATATTATCGATTTGTGAGAGCATTAACACTATATTTGTTTACTTTTTTGTAAGATAGCGTGATTTAGTGGATATATAGTTAGGTGATAACTGTCTATAAGCAAAATTTGTTACTTATTTTAATGAATGACTATATTGTGGTCTAGCAAATCGGATTTCTATACGAGTAACAAATAAAGGAATAATATCTTTGCTGAATATATGGAGTTTATACGTTACACAAAGATAAAATTTAAAATAATAAGATTATGACAACACATTTTTTTATTATTATTTGGGCGGGAAGCAATTCATAAAAGTTTCCATTTCGGCAATTGAGGTATTTTTACAATATTTACAACCTAGATTTTTTTTAATATTATTACTTAATTTAACAGATTTAGATTAATTCATATCGATTTAAACCGATTTCCATCGTATAAATTTTGGTGGCCTAAACCGATTTTTAGAACCATGATACAAAACAAAGAGTCTTTGCCTGAATACTTACATCAACCGAGATGTTTCCGCCATTCCAGCCATCAATCTTTGACCGTCCGCCTTGCCCTGCAGATATCAATGCTCTAAGACCTCCAATCCAAGCTTCAGCCTCGACCTTGTCCTTACAAATCTATCAAGAAGTAAAACTGTTACGCCTGGAGAGTTATTATCAAGCGTTGCTGAAATAAAGTTGTATCAGTTTCCATAATGACTAACCAAGTCAAGAGACTTCTTTTTTCCGTTGTATAAGAGAGAAAAAGATAAGTAGTCTTTCTCTGGGCGAAGGTAACGCTGGAAAACAGCCTATTGCAAAAAAAGAGTAAATGACTAATCAGATCTTTCTTGAAAGCCAGCCAAAGACGAATGGTTTATATATACTGTTTTAAAGAAATGAAGAATGTCTTTACAGTTCTTTGCCCAGGTACAATTTTAGATACAGAAGCTAACTTAAGCCGCTTTTCGCCGCTGCTCGATATCCAGATCAGATACTTTTCATCCTGCATAACCAAACACCAACGAGCTGAAGCAATTATTCCAAAAATAGATAGCTTAAAGACTAAGTTGTTGTTGCTCACACTAGAGAGTCTAAAAGGATAAAACTTGGGCTTTCCTTTGCGACCATACTTCAAAAGCTGAGAGCCCTTCTTCAATGTAATCAATGCCTGCCAAAATGCAAAAAAAAGATACACGTAAGAGCACAAGAAACTAGCTACAAAGACAGCATCAGTTTCAATGGTCACTAGAAAACTAGATTCAATACACAATTTGAACAAACAAAACTTCCAAAAGTATTCAACTTTGAGCTTCATACAAAAGTACATAGAGACATCGTAGAGATAGAAAGAGACGGACTTGTTCAACGTTGTGGTCAGGAGGAGCGTTACAATAGGACACAAGATCTGCCATTCCATGTGAAACAATCACCAGAACGACACCACCACCCTCCTCTTCGATCCTCACCGTTCATCGTCTACAACAAACAAAAGCCCCGGAGGAGGTCCTAGCCGCAGTGGAAACCATCAATACCGTAAACACCAGCCAGTTGAAACGTAAAGCTTAAAACTTTCGAGATGGGCACCGCCTTAAATTGACTTGTCAGATCTAACGAAGAGCCTCCACCAAAGACCGGGACTTTGATTTTTTGAGAATTTTCCCCCTCGAGAAGAAGCCAAATTTGATTGCGCAAAATGGTGATGCTTTAGTAAAGCTTGTGACTTTTCGGCGATACTAGTGGTGGCGGTGAGAGAGAGAGAGAATACGGCGGAGAAGCAAAAGGGAAGGAGGAGGAGGAGGAGGAGGAGGAGACAGGGAAGTCAGAGACAGCGATGACACAAGGAAGACCAAATAAAAAAAGTGACGACGGTGTGAGAGACTGAGTCGGGGGATACGGTAAAATACGAATTAATTAAATAAAGGAAACTGTTTTTTTTTTTCTTCTCGAATTATTTAATACTTTATTCTGTTTTCCATTTTTGTACTTAAAAAAATAATAATAAATATGTATAAGTAATTGTGGTGTCTATAATTTTTGTGAAACCCATAGGTAAAGGTTTTTAAAAGAAGGTTTTAAGAATTCTTAAAAACCTTTATTTATAGAAATAGGGTTCCACAACCCTACAATTACTTACACATATATAATATATACATATATTAAGAACTCCAATGGAGAGAATCTCCTTTGGAGATGGTCCAAGAGACTGAGTCGGACGGTAAAATACGAATAATTAAATAAAGGAAACTGTTTTTTTTTCTTCTCGAATTATTTAATACTTTATTCTGTTTTCCATTTTTGTATTTTCTTATAAATAACTTTAGAAAAAATAATAAATATGTAGGAGGCATCCCTATGAAAGTCTATTGAGGCTAGTAAAGGGAGAAAAAGAAGCAAAGAGGCGTTCTCCATGCAGTAGTTACATTCGAGTAAATCAAATTATAATCTTAAATTATGCATGCTTGTTTTATTAAAAAAAATATTAAAAAAATGCAGAGATGATATGATATCATATGAACCATGATTTGATAATTTGATACACAGAATAAAATGTTAAGAATCAACAATTTTTTTTGGGTGGTATGAGAATGGATACGCCGTATTCGTATCAGTTTCAGAGATACCAATAGACAAGGTCAACTAAACCGACTTTTCCAACCCGTGTTGAGTTTAGTAAAGAAAAATAATTTTGATTACCTACATTACATGCAGTATTTGTTTTATGAAAATTTTGTGTTTGTTTTAAAATGTGAATGATAAATTGACTTTCTCTGTTTCATTCTTTTAATTAATATCATCATGTAGATTCCTTACTAGTTTAAATAAACCGATGATCATGTTTCAAAACGTCTTATAAGAAAGTTAGTGAAACTGATTGGAATGGTAATTCCAGTTAAATTAGGCTGCTTCATTCAGATTTGGAACGGTGAGCAACCGCACCGCAGCACATACGCCATATGTATCTTTAAATACGGTTTTGTTACTATTTGAATCACAATTGTTCTGAATTTAACCTTTCCCATTCTAAATCCGGTCTAAGAACTCATAAGACTGGAGGTATTCTAGTAGTTTACGTGGACGGTGAGGTTTATTCTTCGCCACAGCCATGTTGAATGTTAGTTGCCGGTAGAAGTGAAAAGCCAAAAAACACCCCTAAGGGGGTGAGTGGGTCCGTTTGGTCTGGTGCTTTCCGTCCACATTTCGGGGAGTTACTCGAGGAGAATGTATCACTTTATAGTGAAACAACAATAATAGTGTATCTCCATTTTATTTCGTCAACCTTGTTGCTCTTCTTTAATCATTTTATACTTTTTTTTTTTTCTAAAATGTGAATATCAAATTAATGAAAAATTTAAGTTTACAAGCCTATAAGTTGTGTTTCCTTGGCAAAAAAGAATAAAAACAAGGAGAACACATTGGGAGATTAGGGTGTTTGGTCACCTAATCCATAATGACATAAGAGCTGAGCTGAGATTGTGTTGCGGACTTCTCTGTCTATGGTCTTGAAAGTGACTTCAGTGTTGGTGAAGGTGAAGCCGCTGAGGTGAAGGGCAGAGTTGCGCTGTCTCCAAATGTTGTAAATCGTAACCTGCGTGGCAAGAATCCTAAGCGTGGTGCTGGTGCTGAGGCTTGTCGTGGCAAGAATCATTTTATACTTATTTTATGGTCTCTTTATTTAATAATTTTCATTGACAGATTAAATAGTTTAGTGGCTATAAACGAATGTGAATGTGATATTGTTTGATAACAATGCATAATTACATAGGATCTAGCTAGTTTTGGTTTTGTAAAAGCAAATCGAAACCTTGGATTGGATGATGCATAGTGCCCAATAACCAAGACACAAAAGTTGTAGTCCAATTTCCCATACAAATATATATACTATCATATGCATAATATTTATTACATATCCTAATATGTATCTTGAAATGTTTGTGTCATCCAGACTAGAACAAAATACAGTATATTTGAATACTATATTAATGTACTATAAGTAGATAAAAACTAGACTTAAAAATTAACATCTGTATACCTTCTTTGAATGGGAAATTTTGAGTGCCTTGAAAGGAACAATATATATATATATATATATATATATACGTACGTACGTACGTAGTCTTCTACAATCTTTGTAACTAGACCAATGTGCATACATTTGGTGCATATAATACTTTCTGAAACGTAAAGACTCACTAAATAAACATTCTTCATATCATAAGGTCCTGAGATATAATATATATATATATATATATATATATATATAATCTGTAACTTTTGGGGGTACAAATATATAATCTGTATTTAATCATGCATAAAACAGTTAAAACCTATAGTAAATGGTTTTGGTGGGAAAATTAACGCAAGAGCAGATAATGCGATGATAGATTATATGATTGGACATTAGAGAAATAAAGAATAAAGTGATGATGAAGGCAAATGCTTGAGAACAAAAGAAAGTAATTCGGTGAACAAAAAGAAAAGCTCCAAGGAAACATGGATATCTACTTACTTTGTTGGTTGTTGTTCTGCATTGGACCCCTCTCTTTACCTATGACATCTCCACATCTCCTGCCTTTATATATACACTTGTAATATTAAAAACATTTTTGTTTTTATTTTGTCGTTCTTTATATATGTATTTATATATGTCAACTATTAACTCACTTATTCAAAGTTTCTTCATTGTGATATTGCTTGTCAGCATATGAGAGAATCATAAATACTCCACGACAAGATCGAAGTATTTAAGAAGGAACCTATAGATAGACATGCGACAATCCGTGATACGCTTTGCACACATTCAATTATGATATATTGCAAAAATAATATATATATATTTTTATCAGAAAAGGTTGAATTAGTCGATAAAACTCTTTCGATTTCAGTTGAAAGAAGTTTACTCTTAAAAAAAATCAATTTATCATGGCTTAAAATCTCAATCTATACGACCAAACTTTCTAGTTATTTTTTCTTTTAAATGTATTACCTTTGAAATTAAAAATTTGGTTTGAAACCTTATTACAAATTTACAACCACAACTGAAATCGGAGAAAATGGGCCCCGAAAGTAAAACTTTGGTAAAAGTGGGCCAACGCTACCAGCCCATTTAAAAGAGATCAACGTTGCTGGCATAGATCGGGTCAAATCAACCATACCGGACCGGGTCGACACGGTTCGGATCTTTAAACTCCCGGGCGGAAGAATGGAATAAGAAAATCTCGAGCTCGAACCCTAAGCAATTGAAAATCGAGGGGGGAGACGATTCGGATTCGAAGAACATCAATTGAAATTAGAGCTTTTGGAGCTTAGTGATTCCCCTCGATTTCCTGTTTCCGTAGACTTCCATGGCGGATGGGTACTGGAACCAGCAGCAGCGACACCAGCAACATGGTGGTCCTCCAAAACGTCGCCGTTCCGACTTCGGTAACCTCCTTTTACTCTTAGCTAGAAGAAGCTACATGTGATTGTTATGCTCATAGTAGTTTCCTTGAATGCGATATTAGATAAAATGCGGAAACAGATTAATTAACTAAATTAGCTACGTCCACGGATAAAGAGAGATCTTATTATTATCGGTCTCTAGAGCATAGGCCAGTGAAACATTGACTTATATAGCCTCTACTAAATTTTTCATATAAAACTTTACTAAATCGTCTACAAGCCCCCAAAGTTCATGATTATCCGAAAGCCATAATCAACATATAGACTAATGCTACTGGTGAGAAAAGATTGAAGGATATCAACTCATTGTCTTATAGTTATGTTTTGAAGAATACGCATCAGCTTCATGCTCTTAGTAGTTTCCTTGAATGTGATTAGATAAAATGTGGAAACAGATTTATAAACTAAATTAGATAAAGAGAGATCTTATTATTATCGGCGAGTATAGGCCACTGAAACATTGACTTATAAAACTTTACTAAATCGTCTACAGCCCCAAAAAATCTATGTTCATGATTATCCGGAAGCGATTTCAATGTATAATTTTTGGTTCAAAGACACAAGAACACATATAGACTAATGCTATTAGTGAGAAAAGATTGAAGGATATGAACACATGGTCTTATAGTTATGTTTTGCCGTCTTTGTAGAAGCTCCACCGTCTGCAGGCCATGAGATGCACGGTGGTGGTGGTGGTGGTTACTTCCCACGTGATGAGGACATTGATACAAGAACTATTGGATCAGCTTACGATCGATACCTCCAAAGCGTGGTACTTTTTCTTCTTCTTCTTGATTCGTGTTTTGAGCATTCTTGTTTTCTTTTTTTATTGACCTGAAGTTTATTTATCTCTTTGTGTGAAGCAAACGAGTTCTATGCCAATGGGAGATCCAGGTCCTCCTCGTAATGGTGTTGCCATGGATGAGTTTATGATGAGACGCGGTGGTGGAGTTCACGGTTTAAACGGTCGGGATATGGGTTTTGATCCGCTAGATTCTGTTGATAGGCGTAACCGTGAGCCACTTCCTCTACCTCCAGATGCTTCCAATACTCTCTACGTTGAAGGGCTTCCTTCTAATTGCTCTAGGAGGGAAGTTGCTCGTATCCTATTTCATCACACATGACTAAGTTTTTTCTCTTTTTTGTATTGTTCTGAGCGGAACATATCTACTCTCCACTTTCCTTAACCAGATGTCTAGATATATTTCGACCTTTTGTAGGATATAGAGAAGTGAGACTTGTGACCAAAGACTCCAAACACGTATGCTTTAAAAGTTCGGGTATAGTTGAGATTGAGAATCACTACTAAAGGGTTAATGTTTATGGTTGATGCAGCGGAACGGAGACCCTGTTGTTCTTTGCTTTGTTGATTTTACAAACCCTGCCTGTGCAGCAACTGCTCTGACCACCTTACAAGGTAAACAATAAGCTTACCAAGTCTCTTATTAGTTATTACACATTTAATGCTCTAAAACCCTGAACCATAAACTCTATCCCCTATGATCTGAAACTCACATTATTTTAAAACCAATACCATTTGACAGGCTATCGAATGGATGAAAACGACCCTGATTCCAAGTTCTTACGGCTTCAGTTTTCGAGAAAACCAAGTTCAAGACCGGGACAACGAGGAAGGAGGTGATGGGCACTACTACATCAACCAAATGGTAATTTATTGTCTCTGCGTGCGTCTGCTGCTAGTCTTTTAGCGAGAAGAGACACATCCTCTTCTTCAAGTAGAATCTCAACGAAACCGAACATTACATCACTTGTTTGTATTATTGTATTGTTAAAAGCAAAACCTGAGTCAAGAGAAACAAATATATTGGAGTGTGTAGAAGCTGAGGAGATAGAAACTTACAAGGCTATTTATATATATTTGTTTCCTTTCCTAGATTTCAAACTCATGTTTCTTGTTATAAGTTGTCTTGTTGGTCGATTCTGTTTATTGTGTCGCCCTAGCTCGTCTCTCCCTGCCACGGAAATCGAAGCGTCGTTTCTTCTTAGTTTCGTCGACGCCGGCAGCGACCTAGCTCGCCGGCGTCGTCTTTGTCCGTATCCCTTGATGCCTCAATTCAAGTCTGCTTCTCTTTCCATCGCCGCTGCTGTTCCGTTCATCTCTGCCGCGACTGCTGTTCCGTTCGTCTCCGACGCAACTGTCGCGTTGTTCGTCTCCACCATTATTGCTACTGTTTCAAATTGTTTGGGTTCAAGCGTGCTCCTGAAGTCCACCGTCTCTTATGCTGTCCGCTTATCTGGGGATTTTCGGAAAGCAATGTCAAGCGGGTCCTCTGCTCCTCGTATTTCTTGCCGCTGCTCCTCCGTTCTGCGTGTTCCTTGGTGCTGTGGCTCCTACTCCTGGTGCGTCAGATCTGTAACTCAAGGCTCTGTGTTCGTAGATCCTCGCCGGAAACCGCCTCCTCTTCCATCCAAACCTTTTCCATTTCATTTCTCCACCGGTGCTGCGAAGACATGTGCTATCGACGAGACCCGCCATTGTGGTGAAGTACTTAAGCTATCTCCGACCTGTCCCGCCAGATGTGCTGACTGCTCCGGTTCACCGCCTGATGCTTCCCCGTTCTCAATCGTTGGTCGTTTGGATACCGCCGGCGACTTTCCACAACCGCATACAACCGTTCGTTGGCTTGTCTTTGGGTTGCTAATGATAACTTTTTGGGCCAGGCTCACTATGATTACTGCTGATATTATCAGCTCACGGCTTAGCTCAGGTAAACACAGTTCAGAAATGGACATGGTTTCATTGATTTTGGCTAAGGCGCAAGGGATTTCCGGTGGATTCATTGGTCCCTTTGAATTGTGCATAATGATATATCTTTTAGTTATGAAGAATTTTCCGTTGGATTCATCGGGAACATCTTGGTTGCTTGTTCTACCCTCCTCTCATAAGGAGTGGATCTCATACCTTCTTTCAATGAAAGGATACACTTTCTCAGTTCTATTGCTGAGTTCTGGCTTTAGTTTCTCTACCGGTTTGTCTTCTTGTGTAGCGGTCTCTACGGGACCTGAAGAGGCAACCGAGATTACTTTTGGGTTTCTCGTAGGTGAGAGCTGGCTTTCAACGTCACATTATGTGACTATCTTTCAGCTGGTCGTGAAGGTTTTATCGACGCATTCAAGCTTCGTCTCGAATTCGCTGTCAACTTTTTATGAAAGTTTATCTCATTTAGCTTATGTTGTTTATCTTTTTAATCAAAGAGGATGTTTAATTCCCTCTAGTTATTGTACTCGTGCAAGTTAATGATTAATGAAAACAAGTTGTGTTAAAAAAAAAAGTTGTCTTGTTGGTATCAAATGTTCATAACAAAAAGCTTGGTTCTAGATAATGATTTGAATCATTTTGATCCTTGGTTTTATGCAATTTCTAGATAAATAAAATTTTCTATCGCAATTAATATTAATAAAACATTATTTGCTCTTGTTTGTCCATAATTTTTTTTTGGTTTGAGTTTTCTTCTTTCTCATTTCACATTTTTGACTTGTAATTTTTCTCTTTTTTTGTCTTCTCTTTCAGTTTTGAAACGATTTATATTTTTTTTTGTCTTCCAATAATAATGCATGTATGTCTCATGAAGTCGTGTTTGGGGGTGCTGTAGTCGTGGACGACTTGTGGTATTTGAGATAAGTTTTAATATATTAGATTTTTTATTGAACTCTTCTTGTCGTTTAAATTATGTAATGTTTTCTTTTTTTATGAATTATGTAATGTTATCTTGTTACATTCGTTGTATGAATGTGTAAACTTTCTGTATCAAACATAGAGACGTGATTCCTTTCGGGGTCATGATTTGATCATAACAATATGATTTGATGTATTCAAGATTTATGTCTGTTAGTAAATCATTTTAGCCAAAAATAAATAAGAATTTGAGAAAAGTACAAAATGAACCACCTACAGAAGGAATGATATGACTAGTGGCTCAAGAAGCGTAGTTGAATTATGGGGAGGCAGATGTCTGCGTGGTTGAATAACGAGTAAGTATGTGACTTTGGAGGATTTCCATTTTCTAATAACTTCATCAAATGGAACATTTTTATGATATTTTGCATTGTAAATAGTAAACTTTGTCCACATTTACTTCTAAAACTAATAAACAAATACGACTTGTCAGTTGTCACTATATATTTTACATATGCTTGACAATATTACGAGCTTTAGCCACTAGTTTTGGAACATATATTTGAACTCCTTAGCACTTAATCAAAAATAATAATTCAATTGTTTGAGTCGTCCCCTCAATCATAGAGTTCTAATTGACAATATATAAAAAAATAGCTTACTTTTCTTTCATTTCTAACCACTTGAATTACTTTAAATTTGATCATGTTAAATACCTTTTCAACCTTATCAAAACGTATTGCTAAGATTGGACGTCATTTATTTGAAGGTTAACATAAGCGAAGCTGTTTTAGTGTTTTACTAATGTTTTTTGCTTTTCTTTCTAAGACGAAATATCTTGATAAATAAACTAAAAGCTGGACGCTATTACTTTAATATATAAATAACCTAAACGATATATACGTTCTACTATATATCTTGGGGTTGAAATGTTCGATTGAGCTAATATCTTTGTAGATTATATTTGCACGAAATACAATGTTCCTAGCTAGTCGGTGGCTAGCATATTCTTTCTACCCAATAAGTGTTTATTTACCCGAAAGAAGAGAAAAGGTGCACTTTGATGAAGAAAACTCGTACTCGTGGATTTTATATTATATTATTAACATTTACCAAAAAATACATATATTATTCTATTTCTACCTAATCAACGTACAATATTATAGTTGTATTATATTATAGTCTAATTATTATACTAAGGATTTAAACGGTTACCAAAAAAAAAATAAAAGAACGAAGAGAAATATTACATTCTTTAAAAAAAATTAATTTTTTTTATCATTTATGAAGAATAGTTTTTTTCTTTCTATTATTTCTCATTCTATATAAATTTGGAGCCAACGGAATTAGAAGGTAAGCAAAAGTTATGAGATTGATACATTTATATATTAATATGTTATATGTTTAACAAAGCTTAATTTCTCTTTGATCAAAATTAAACTTAATTTCTCTATACCAAAAGAAAGTGGTTGGGTCTTTATCATTTATGAAGAATAGTTTTTTTCTTTCTATTATTTCTCATTCTATATAAATTTGGAGCCAACGGAATTAGAAGGTAAGCAAAAGTTATAAGATTGATACATTTATATATTAATATGTTATATGTTTAACAAAGCTTAATTTCTCTTTGATCAAAATTAAACTTAATTTCTCTATACCAAAAGAAAGTGGTTGGGTCTTGGTCTAATATTCGGTACTCAGTTACCTACTAGATATGTACATGTGGTGCATTTCATTATCATCGAGTTTTTTCGAAATTAACTTATAAATTTTATTATTCAAAAGGTATATAATAATAAGTAATAACAAAACTTAATTTCCCTAAAGCAAAAGAAACTTGGCAAGGTCTTGGTCTAATAGTCAGTAGTCAGTACCTACTACATATGTACATGTAGACGTAGTGCATTTCACTATCGTCGAGTGTTTCCTCAATTTGCTTATAAATGTAACATACAATCAGTGGCGGAAGCAGCTCTTTGGTAGGGGGTCACATGACCCATGTCAATTTTTATAAACAGAAAATTTTACTTGAATTTTGGAAAGAAAACTGAGAAATGTTACCAATTGACCCATGTAATATATGTATATATGATGAAATTGACCCCCCTAAAAGATTTTCTTGGCTCCGCCACTGCGTACAATAATATTGTTAGCTTTATAATCATTGGATTTAACTTGCTGAGTAAATAGTTCTCCGAAAAGTTTTCACAGTTCCTCTAATGAGTCATGGACTACTATAACAGAAAGGTCAAAATATATGTTTTTGTAAGTTCGTATCCTTCATTTATGCTAAGTACGATGCACAATAACTAGCATCTTATGATCTCATTTTGGGAAATAAATAAGAAATTAAGAGGGACGAGTTTTTCTTGAGAGAAGACAAAATCAAAAGATGAATACAAAGTTGTTAAGAAAGAAGTATACAAGCCGCCTGGACCCCGCGACGCATTGAAGTCCACGAACCCTTTGCCATGCTTTCACACCAAAAAAAAAAAATTGTTTGGACGAATTGACAAAACAAACAAGGTTCTCAATGAATGCAATTTAAAAATGTGATAGGTAGATTGTAATTAAAGACGTTCATTATCTTTGACCAAAAAAAAAAAGACGTTCATTATCTAATGGTTTCTTTAGCTGAAACCGATTAGTTACTAGCATGCATTCAGCCTCCATATGAATATGACGATTCACTATAAAACAAACAATTTTAAAACAAAATTTGCTCAGGTAAGTATTCCCGTAATGGAGGGAGCCTTTACACTAGCTTTAACGATTCTTGTTCAATTTTTATATAGAAAATCAATCAGGGGAAAATGCTTTTTACTTACTTTTGCATGGGATTTTGTTTAGCAAGTCAATGATATGTTTGGTAGGTCACTGAAAATCATGAGCGTAAAGGAGAAAGCAAACAAAGCGACTTGTGTAACCTTACTGTACTTCTACCAAAAGATAAATGTAACTTTAGAATTGTTAAGTTTAATTATATTCTTGATCCAAATTTAGTAACAACAAAAACATATATAGCAACAACAAAATGAACAAAACGTTCAGTAAAAACCCGAATCAGAAAGGCAAAATCGTTTGCAGCTGCAGCAGTTCACAAATTTTCTATATACTTCCATTAACGTCAGTTATAAGTTATGACTCGTATAGTCGTGTGCTTTCGTAACGAACCAAGTTTTTTTTAAGCAGACGTTGGTGAGTACCGTGTTTCAATAACAATGCATAGCTAAGTTGGCTTTAACCAAATTATTATTGACGGTGATTTTATTAAGTCTGTTTGCGGTCAATTTCTTTAGCATCAAAATCGTCAAAAATTAGTTACATAACTTTTGACGCCTAACCAAAATCCCGAAATAGTCAGCTTTTTTAGAGAGAGAAAAACTATATAGAATGTTAAGTTGTTGATTTGTCTAGATCATAATCCAGCTGGTTACTTACCCATTTTATAAAAACCATTTACATTATATTATCCAAAATGCGTGATTTTCTAGTGTTGACCAAGGTTTGATAGTTAACTAAATTCCAAGGAGAAAATTGGCTGTAAAATGAATTATTTCCACAGTTTGTATTTATTTATAAATGCATGGACATTATATATAAATTAAGACACAGTGTATATATTTTATATCTTTCTCATTGAGTTGTTTACATCGTTTCATATCTCTTTCTCTAATGCAGTTAAGAAATCTAGCAGAAATTTTTTTTTTAGTCTAGCAAAACATTATAACATATTTTGTCTTAATCTCAAACGTATTTGAACTCGTTTAATGTTGATTGAATAATAATGAGAGTAAGAGAATACAAACTAATCTGAGTAATAATGACAAGAAACGTACGTGTTATAAAAACGTGTGAAGCAAAAATCTAACCCTAAAAACAAAACAGAAAAATAATTAAAGATTGACTGTCACCGGCTCAAGAGAACGACGGACCAAACTTCTCCTTCAATGATCCTTCTTTATTCAACTCGGCCGCCTAACTTTAATCTTCAAGACTTTAACGCGGCTTCTAGTTTTCTATATCCAATAAATCAAAGGTAAACAAAACAAAATCTTTGAATAATGTAATTATTACCCAGGACCTCGTAGTCCAGTGGTACTACCTTCTCTTTGAGGAGGGAAGGTCGGTTGTTCGACTCGCGGGGAGGGGGAGGCGTGCCCAGGACCCTAACCGGTACAGGCACAGGCTGGCGCCGGGCCTAGGTGGTAGACTGGTCGAAGGCTGGTCAACACCTGGTTAAACAAAAAAAAAAAAAAATAATAATAATAATGTAATTATTAATTAAATAAAATTAAAAAAATTAAAATCTTGATTTATAAATATAAGTTTAAGAAGATGTCGTAACTGATAAAAAAAATCGTGATAGTGCGTAAATATTCTATATACATAATGTTGGGTAAATGATGAAATCACAACATATATATATATATAGCAGTTTTTAATTTATTAATAAAATATCAATTTTTAGGAAAAATACATAAAAGTTTATTCGCATATGATAGATGTCCGCGAGATTATGCCAAATAATAGAAAATTAAGTTATTAATTAAATAAAAATACTGCAATATGTACAGTATTAGTCTTATTTCTGTTAGTAGTGTGTTGATCAATATATCTAATATTGTAGTAAAACATATACAAACATTCCAACTAAAATATAGTGGATTTTGCATATGAATATCTATCATATGACATGGCTTCAATACTCTAAGTTATACTGTTTTGATTTAAGTGTCATAATAGTTTGTGTGACTATATATTATTGATGCGTTAGTATTCAGATTCAAACTCGTATATCCATCTTTTTGAAAGATAACATTTTAATAAATAAAAATAAAATACTGTAAGGTATTTTCATTTCCTGGTAAATAAACTCACAAATACAGTAGTTACATTTACCACTCAGAACGTGTTATTATTTTCATACTTTCCATCTTTTTTTTCTTACCAATTGCAAGCATAATGTCGGTCGTTTTTTGTGTGTGGCTCAATAATGAAGTTTGAGAGAGTAACCTCATTTCTTTTACATAGTCAATTATTGTTGTTTATTACATATGACAAAAATGCATACCATCAGGGATTAAAAAAGTGAAATTGAAAAGCTATATAAAGGTGATTAGAGGGAGAGAGTAAGAGCATCAAACACAAAGAAAAACACATAACAATATGGGGTCACCAATGGCCTCTTTGGCAGCAACTTTGCTTGTCTTAGCACTTTCTCTTGGTTTTGTATCTGAAACCACCGCAAATTACTACTACTCTTCTCCTCCTCCACCGGTCAAACACTACACTCCTCCGGTGTACAAGTCTCCTCCACCACCGGTAAAGCACTACTCTCCTCCGGTTTACAAATCCCCACCTCCACCAAAGAAGGACTACGAGTACAAATCACCTCCACCACCGGTTAAGCATTACTCTCCTCCTCCAGTTTACAAGTCTCCACCTCCTCCCAAGAAACATTACGAGTACAAATCACCTCCTCCACCGGTTTACAAATCTCCTCCTCCTCCGGTTTACCACTCACCTCCACCACCTAAAAAACACTACGAGTACAAATCACCTCCTCCACCGGTTTACAAGTCTCCTCCCCCTCCGGTCTACCACTCTCCTCCACCACCTAAGAAACACTACGAGTACAAATCTCCTCCTCCACCGGTTTACAAGTCTCCTCCTCCTCCAGTCTACCACTCTCCTCCACCACCTAAGAAACACTACGAGTACAAATCACCTCCTCCACCGGTTTACAAGTCTCCTCCTCCTCCAGTCTACCACTCTCCCCCACCACCTAAGAAACACTACGAGTACAAATCTCCTCCTCCACCGGTTTACAAGTCTCCTCCTCCTCCGGTTTACCACTCTCCTCCACCACCTAAGAAGCATTACGAGTACAAATCTCCTCCTCCTCCGGTTTACCAGTCTCCTCCCCCTCCGGTTTACCACTCTCCCCCACCACCAAAGAAACACTACGAATACAAATCGCCGCCACCTCCCGTCTATTCTCCTCCTCCACCGGTTCACTACTCACCTCCTCACCACCCCTACCTTTACAAATCTCCACCTCCTCCATACCACTACTAGATAAACTGATCGTCAGACTCATGGTAATTATCACTTCTCGTACTTACCAACAGCATGGTGCACCTCAATTATAGTTTCTTATTTCATAGGTTTACATTTATTCTTGCAGGAGTTGACGACACTACACAAGAAAACAAATAATCTTTTGGTGATATAATAAAAGATACAAGATCATTAAGAGATAATATCGAAACGGATATATTTTCTAAGAGAAGTTTCCCATTTAATGTGTTTTTTTCTCCCATAAAATAAGTTGTTGGAATAAACTTCAAACATGTTTGATGAGTTGTCCCTTCATGCATGCAAATTGGTCATATGTTTGTAAGTTCAAGTCGTGTTTTCTAAATTACAGTTTCAAAGTTTGATTGTTTACTTAAATAAAAGTATAAGTTCATTTTCGTTTCCCTTGCTCCACTAAGTATTATTCCTAGTTTTAGTTGGCTGCTATAACTTCTCAAATAAACCATTATACAAAGAACAAAACTTTTAAATATAACTAAAAAAAGAATAATGCTAATTTTAATAACGCAGACACCGCCGGCTAAACTGTAAACCCGAAATCTTAAATTCTCAATCGTAAACCGTAAATCTTAAACCCAAACCTTATACCCTAAACCCAAATCCTAGACCCAAACCGTATACTCTAAACCAAAATCCTAGACCATAAACCCAAACCGTAAACCTTAAATCCAAACCCTATACCATAAACTAAATCCTAGACCCTAAACCCAAACCGTATACCCTAAACCTAAACGCTATAAAGTTTGGGTTTAGGGTTTAGGATTTAGGTTTAGGGTATATGGTTTGGGTTTAAGGTATACAGTTTTGGTTTATGGTATACAATTTGAGTTTAGGGTTTAGGATTTGGTTTAGGGTATAGGGTATAGGGTTTAGGTTTAAGATTTAAGGTTTAGGGTTTAGAATTTAAGATTTAGGGTTTAGCGGCATCATCGTCATTAAAATTGAAGTTATTTTTTTTAGTGATTTTTAAATAAATTTAATATTTTTTAATTAATTATCTACGTGACATATTGATTAGTCATGGAAAGAGATATGAATTTAAAAGTTTTTCCTAGAGGTTTATGGGGTGAAGCTAAGTTTGTTCTCGTACAAAAACCCTTCCCCATGCAAAACCCTTCCCCCCACCCCGAAAAAAATAATTAATATACTAAAAGTTTCCTGATATACATGAAATGGCATATATGTATCAGACTATCTAGCGGAACTGGTCAACAACACCTAACAGTCGTCTTATTTCTAAGCAATAAGCTCAAATGCAGCATTAACCGCCGGTAAACAAATATTACAGGATTGCCGTTAGCTTATACACGTCACATGCCTTTCTATTGCTTCTGAGAACTAAGGAAATGTCATTTTTGTTTGGTTCCACCAACCCTTCAGTCTTCAGATTAACCAACACCAAATACATTAATTATGAAATTACGCAAGTAAATGGATGCAGTGATTAAGTATACATTTTTCTTTTAAAATGTTTATTTTCTGTAATTTGGTATATGGATTCAACATGTTTTTGCATTTAGATCCTTGTGTGCTTGGAAGATTTTTATATCAATTGCCATTTAACTCATAGAAATGCATAAACAGAGCCGGCCCATGGTATAAGGCTACAAGTAGGATAAGCGGTCGCTTTGAGCCCAACATTTTATGGGTCTTCGTTAACTATCAAAAAGATCTGATTTATTCTTTTCGTTTTAAGTTCAAACTAGCTTTTGATCCGCGCGGACGGATGCATGTCCGATGTAATCAAATGTTTTTTGTAGTTTTAAAATCATTCATGTTAGTGTTTCATATGTTATTGAGTTTTGACATTAGTGTATCTTGTTTATTTTGTTTAGTGTACATTTATAAAGTATGAGGTTTTATTCTTCTTATTTTGTAATAATTTTGTTTTGCTTGGTAAACTAAACATAAAGTGTATAATATTAGAGGATTTAGTTGAGGTTTAATAGTTTTATTAAAGAAGAAAAATTAAATTTTGTGATTTATATCATATTTTTAAGTTTTGTTTATGTAGGTTTTAGTAAAAATAAATATGATAGCAACTATAAACCAATTGGAAAAGTAACCACAAAAATATATATATATCTCTCGTAATTATATTAACAAAGCATAATTAGATGAATTGATTTGAGCCATTTGGTTGTGATATTTAAATTAGTATCATTTGTAACCCAAACAATAGTGGACCTAAAAAACAAATGAAAGCCCATTGAATATTTTTTCCGGGAAGAAAACAGAAACCATCTGCCTTCTATGTGTTTTTTTTTTCCGTAGAAACTTTGGGAACTCCTACCGATCTCTTCGTCGGTGCTATCTGTTGTTCAAGCGAGATCTACAGACACGCCTATGATTGTTTCACAAAAAGGATTTCTGAAGATAGATCTACTCATTACTACGGCAGATCATGGCATACATGTTTAATCGTGTTCCTATTCCTCGAACTTTGTTTGTTTCGATTATTTGTCCTAATTTCTATTATGTGTAATGATTTTGTAAACACGATCTAAGGTTTGGAAGACGAAGACCCTTCTCTCTGATAGATAGAGGCCGTAGCGTGTATAATCAAGTCTTCAAACCTCGTCGAAGTAAACGATGAGTAATTACTAACAGAAGGTCGTCTTTGTTCGTGTTTATTCAAAGGTAATTCTAATCTATAATTTTAAGTTTAACAACAGATGTCCGCTTCTGTTGACTGTCTCAGTTCTGATAAATTGGCTAATTTTGAGAGTTTTAATTCATGATCTCGCACTTTAGATTACTAATTTAGACCAACTACTGTTTATGGATAGAAACAGAAGGACATGGGAGATAAGGATTTATAGAAAAGCCCAGGGAGAGTGATGGTGTCGGATAGAGATGATCATCAATTGTAAAATGACATAGCAAAGGGAAGGCACAATGATCATTTAGTGGAAAGTATCAAGTACCAGTAGTGAAGATGAAAAAGAAGACAACAACCAAGACATGACAACAGACTTACTACACGGTTAGTAATCACTTCTCTATTGTAACTAATTACTAATGTGAAAGAAAAGTAGGACTGTCTAGAAAACATGTTTAGATTAGAGAACCCCGGAATGTCTTGGTTGTTATTATGCAGGATATAGTACTTGATAAATATTAAAGGGATCATGCTTACGGTTAGAAAGGGCAGAATAATAGTTTCAGCCCTTTAATATAAGGGCTAGGAATTTATTTACCCATTGGTCTGCTAAAACCATCTCAAAGGTATCTCTAAAAGGGGTATTCTGCCTCCACGAATGTAAGCACTTAACTTGACCTCGCCAGTTATTCTTGAAAGGCCTGAGTTTTGTGAGATGATGGAAAGTTGTAATTGCAGACATTTTTGGAGGATTTGCTTTGAATGATACGATGTTGAAGCTATAGAGGAAGAGGTATATATACGTAGTTAGTAAAGGGCTGAAACTCACGCATAGTAAGAAATACCTAAGATTTTGTTAGTTTTGATTTTTTTTTGTATTAAATAGCGGATCAAAGTCTATATGATTTTATTCCAAGATTGATCCGTTTGTTAGTTGCTTATATAATATAGGTTTTGAGATATTAGATTGTTTACGGCAAGATTTGTTACAAAAATTGATATCGAATTTTATGATAGTTGCTTAAATATAGGAATATATTATGGAAACAAATTATTTATAGGTTAATAATAAATGTTTGACGTGATTTGGACGATTAGAAACTTAAAAAAGTATTTTCTGGTAGTTTATTGATATCGAATTTGCTTAAATATATGGATATATTTTGTAAGGTAAGTTGTTTTGGCAAATAATAAATGATTAGTTTTGATTTTCACTTTTCACATATATTGAAAAAATCGTATTCTATTCTGTAAGTTAATATTGAACCGGAATTACATGATTTATACGGGTTTATTGATATAAACTATGATCGTTTGGTATGACATATATTTGTATCTGTCTAATAAACTGGTTTTGATTCTGCAGACCAAAACTACTAATCTGATGCACTGAAGTAAGGGAGTATGACAATGATATACAACGGTATGAAATAGGTAAACAGCAATTGTATTTTTATTGTTTTGTGATGTAGATGTTTAGTAATGGTTTGTAATAGATGATTTAGTAGTAAGATAAAACGTCTGTGTTTAATGTAATGCATAGAACGATATGTTAGGAAGTGGTAGGATGTGGTTTAATTTAATGGTACGATAAGTAAGGAAACATGTTTCTCGGTTTAATAATAAACGTATTTCTTGGTTTAGTAGAGGATGAAACTCTAAGTTTAATGTCAGTGGCATTCTGTGGTAATATTTGAAAAAAACTAAGGGGTAAGTACAAAATGTACTTCTGTTTTAATAGTTTAGATACTGAAACGGTTCCTTGGTTTGTATTTGTACCGTTAAGGGTTTTCACAATTTGCTAAATCAATGTCGTCAGTGAAGATATCTGGATTTATTCCGTGATTAAGGTCTCGTCGTATATATTAATCGATCAGGTCAACTATTTGTTCTTTGTTTTCTTTGTCGTTGTTCTTGATAGGTAAATCCATCAGGTTTCACATCTGCTCCTCTATATTCCTTTCTACCGTGCACGTTAACGTTACATACAGACATAAAGAACTTTATGTAGATATAAAAAAAATATGTAGAAAATACATATGACTAGATTAAAATCTGCGACTTGCGCGAGATAAACATTATATATATAAATTATTTTATGTATTATATGTTCTTACATATTATGAAATAATAAATATATATTGAATAATTAAAAATCAGTAACTATTACGTATATAATTAAATTGGTGCGAACGTATAAATCAATTTTTTAAAAATTTGATAGGATATGTAATTAAATTTAAATGATATTAACATACATAGTATATTTTTAATATTAATGTCTATTAAATGATGCTTTCTACTCATATGTTTTTTTGATCATGTGCATCTTTAAGAGCAAAAACTTTAAATTAGTGATAACAAAATTTTCATTGTGGGATTAATAATTTTAGTAATTTATAATTTTAAAAAAATTATCAATGGAAGTTCAAAACTTTTATCAAAAAAAATTATTCAAAGTAAATTTTGAAATTAAAATATTTATTTATTCAATATGGTTTATAGTTTAATTTAGAATGATATATATACATATGTATTTTAAATCTTAATGATTAATTAAATTATAATTTTATTTATATGATTTTGTAATCATTTGTATTTTGTCATAACAAAAATTTTAAACAATGGATCGCAAAATTTGAATGTGAGACTTTTAACAGTTTTAGTAATTTATAGTTTTTTTTTTAAATTCAAAATATAACATATACAAAAAAATCTAAATTTTTATAATATGGTTATTGTGATTTTTTTAAATTATTTTAATAGTTTAAAATTAAACAAATTTGATAGAAGATACATTATTTTTTTATCAGATCTTTATTATTCAAAATCATTAATTGTCATATATACTTTAGCCACATTAAGCAATTCCGTAATTTTTATTTAAGGAAATAATAAATGACATTAATAATGAATTTATGGTTAGTTTAATAAAAAGCTTATTATATATTTAGATGGACCAACATATTTCTCTAATTATTCTAAGAATCATTCTAGTGATGACAAATGACTACAAAAAGAAGTTGTAATGTTTCACAAATAATATATAGGGGATTGGCTTGATCACTACGAGAAAGTTCTTTAACCTTGATAGATTATAATCTCTGAAGGCAAAATTTAAGAAGAGTTCATTTGAAGATTTAGGTTATATTTGTATTCTTTTCTAGTTATGTCCTATATATGTTGGAATTATTAATTTATAATCGATCATAGTTGCTAACTCAGTAGAAAATAAATCTTTTCATCAACTTTATCGACGTATAGGTGATGATTGTGTTCGATCTGTCTAACATTTTCAATTTTTTCTTGACACTCTAAACTCAATTAAAACTTTATGCCTTTGTTATTCATGTAAAAAAATTTATGCCCTATATACAACTAATTTTTTTGCTTAAAATATGACGCCTTCCCTCGCCTATGCTCGAGACCGGCCCTATCGATCATCTAGCAAACGAACATAATGGTTCATGACATATGCCCCCATACTGAACCTTGCGGGGCAATATTTTATGATCATCGTAATGGTTAATTTTAATTATTAATATTTAATGTTTGGTTATTTTATAAAATTATAGATAAAAATAATGGTTTTTGACTAAATTTTGATGGAGTGTGTATTTCAGATCTCTTCGGACCTTAAATATTCGAACCGACCCAGATCTGATACGTACTCAAAAACTACATGTATTTTAATTATATACCCGAAACAAACGACCTGGATCTAAAAAAAATCTGAATTGAAACTGGAAAATTTTTATTACCTAATTAGGTGTAAATGTATAAGGCGCCAGAGATCCGGGACCTGAAAATGTGTCTAACTCATTACATGACGCAGATAAATCGATAGTCTACTTTTAACAAAAGGGAGCATATAGAATCAAACTTTTAGGAGAGCAACTTGCACTTTGTATGTGCGGCATTCAATTAATTGTTATTTACAGACAGAGAGCATATAGGTACAGAACTTGATCCCTTTTTTCTTGCATCGTACAGGACTTGACTTGTAGTCAGATTTAGTTTTCTCTTGAGACTGGCATGTTATATCATAGCTATCACGCAACAACATATTCTTTTTTACCCTCACCTCTATATATGCTTGATTGGAAACTTTCGAAGACTATGATGCATGCTCTCTTCAAAGTAGCGTTATATTTAACTATTTAGGTATGTGGTTAAAGCATATCTCGAATCTAAATGGATACGCTGAGCACATGTTGGTGACTAATGCAACTGATATAGCTGCCACATCTGGAACGGCCTTTGGTGAGCTTAATGATCTCTTGTGTAGATTCACCATGTACACAGATAGATAAAATTAAGTCATACTTGCAAATATGCAATTAATCAACAAACTTGCGCTTTAAATAATATATAACCAACAAAAACTTAGGATTTTAATAGGGTTGAACCGGATCAATTTTCTTTTAAGTAGGATGCAACCAAAGTTTAAGAAGAAAACATATTTCGTCGGTTAAATATGCCTAAAACTTACTGAAGTATCCATTATGTTTTGTATCTTAGTTTATGCACCCGAGTGACGCCAACGGTTCAACACTCGTGGATTAGTACATTCAACCAATCTAATTAGATATATTTAAGCATTAAGGTTGTTGTATTAATAATCCAATGATACGAGTGATAAGAACGGCAGTGCTTGCTCACATCTATATTACTTTACATGTAATAGTCAAGGAAAGAAAATAAGACTTACACGTATTGTACTGTGTGATGCGACATTTGATGTCATTCGAAATGAATACATATAAATTATATAGTAACCTACAACACATAATTTTCATTCGCTGTATTTTCAGTGGACCATATCCCAATACTTTACTTCGAGAAAAGAGGGCATATAAAATGACCTCATATACTTCTACTAATAGTGGGGGAGGGGGGACATTTTTACAGAGAAAATTATGGGAAAATAGATATTTTAAAGGGAATATAGATATTTTTTAAAAAGGGAAAATATATATATTTTTAAGGGATAATTTGAAAAATACCTCATTTGTGATTTGAAATTTGACAAATACACTTTGTTTTATATTTTATGAAAACTACACTTTCTTATATGTAAAAAGACATTTTACCCTCATTTTGATTTAAATTAAAAAACCTAAATTGAAATCAAAATTATTTATGTATTTTTTGGGTTCACGGGTATTTTTGTTGTTCGTGTTTAAAAGTACAATAAAATCTAAATACAACTTAGTGAATTCATAAACTTAAATCATATAAGTCATAAACCAGAATATGCATGCGTCCTTATTAAGTGAATTAAGTAGATCAGGTGCGTCATATATATTTTTCAGTAATGTTCCCTTATACATATGATGGTACATGAAAGAAGAACTTCATGTTGCGTCATATACACGGTACTTGGATAGTTGTATGTTTGATTAGTTCAAATTTTGTATTCTTGGTTTTTGCAACTTAATATTTGGATCTTATGTTGCAAGGAGAAGGTAATATCTAAATAATGGAGTTTCATAGAATGCCTCCTTGCTTTCATTCCTTGATCATTTATCACCTCTATTTTTCTCGTCTTCTTAGTCGTATTTTATTAAATATAAAAACGAGATGGAATGTAGCTTGATTTTTTATTAGTCCGTGTATAGTTCAATGCAGTCCTGGCTCAATAGATGTTTTGTTACAAGTTTCGACCTGAAACTTTCTTAGTCCTTTTTTTTACCCCTAGGCATCATCACATCAATGGACAGGGCTCCCCTGTTTTTCGTGAGTAAAACAGAGCTCATTCTTGTTCTATAAACTGAGCAGTTTAGGCAATATTCTTTGCCCTAGTGTTGAACTGCACGTTGAATAAGATGTTTAAATGTAGATGGAATAGCTGAACAATTAGTTTTAGTGGCAGCCAATGTCAAAGTGGATTTTAACGAAAGCTGCCTCATGTGACACAAAGTTCAGAGACTCTACATAACTACTACGTTGGTGATATACACAGACTTTATGTTGTTAACAAACCAAAAGCTGATCGATGGTATATCTTTGCTAATTTTTCTGGACGGGATAATCATCTTGTACATGACACGATTTAAAAATATATTACAATAGCTTTCAATTATTTGATTGGATAATTTAGTCATTTTATATATACAAAAGGGTAGTTTTCAAAAAAATTAAATAGTAGTGTAGTTTTCAAATTTGAATCTCATATAAATGTATTTTCCCAAATTTTCCCTATTTTTAAAGGGAAAATAGATATTTTTCAAAGGGAAAATAGATAGTTTTTAAAAGGGAAAATATATTAGTATATCCAAGCTATGCATATTGCATAAAAGACATAACATTTTACAGAGAAAATGATGGGAAAATAGATATTTTAAAGGGAAAATAGATTAGTATATCCAAGATATGGACATTGCATTTTTTTTTGTCATCAGCATAAACAGACTCATACAGACTCACATAGACTCTGTGAACCAAACTGGGAGATGTTGATCCATGTGAACGACGAAAGACGGCTGCTTCCTGGCACTACGTGCTAGGCTATCCGCCTTTGTATTTTGCGTTCTTGGCACATGGACAATCTCTGATCGGGAAAAAATTTCTTTCAGGGCTTTAACATCGTCTAAATAACTTGGAAAAACTGGCAATTCTTCTGGTTCCGAAACCATCTTCACCAATTGAGAACAATCCGTTGCAAACGTAACCTGAAATTGACGTAAGTTCCTCGTGCATTCCATTGCCCAAAGTAATGCTTCCATCTCCGCATGTAGAGGAGATAGACTAGCCCGAACATTCCTTGCCCCCATCAGCCCCTTAAAACCTTCTAAAGTACTAAACCACCCCTGTCCGGAGAAACCACTATCCTCTTTCCAGGAACCATCTGTGAAACACCATCTTCCTTGGATTAATGGTAATGCCGGAACCTCTGCATGTGGCTCTGCCCTCTGTTTCTTCGCTATCTGCGCTTCAGCCCATAGTGTGGACTAGGCATGGGCGTTCGGGTACCCATTGGCATTCGGATCAGGTTTTTCGAGTTTTCGGGTTTACGCTCCTAGGTCCCATACTAAAATTTTATTAGTACGGGCCGGGTTCGGATAATAACACTTCAGATTCGGTTCAAAATTGTATTGCGTCCTAAAACCCATAAAATAATCATATATCGTACGGATTCGGGTTATATCGGTTCGGTTCGGATATAACCGAAGTAAAAATCAAAAATTTTGAACCAAAACATAAAAAAAAGCATCTAAATTAAATAAAAATTAATCTATCACACATAAAATTGATAAAATAACAATAAAATGTTAAATCAAGCATGAAAACAATCATCATTTGTAAACGATATGTATTGCCTTATAGAGAGTAGACTTTTTATTTCAATGAGCAAATTATAAAATACTTATTTATTACTAATTGGTACTTAAACCATTTATTAAAATTTTAATATTTATTATTATATATCATATTACCACAAATATTGAATTTAATAATTGAAATACTTATATATATATTTCAAAATATTTATATTGACTATTAATTTCGGATTTTTCGGGTTACTCGTTCGGGTTCGGTTAATAACACTTCGGGTTCGAATATTTTTTGTACCACCCTACAAGACCCGTTCGGGTTTTTTTACATTTCGGGTCGGATAACGGGTCGGGTTTTTCGGTTTGGGTTCGGTTCGGATTTCGGATTCCAGATTTTATGCCCATGCATAGTGTGGACTCTGTTTTTGCCTGTTTGAGCGTATCCCTAGGATCCATATCAAGATTACTAAAAACTTTATTATTCCTTCCTTTCCAGTACCATAGAATCCATGCAAACTGATGATCATCTAGTTGCGGAGAAACCCGCCAGAAAAGATGATCCATATTTGTAAAAAAAGACCTTGTTGGAAAGATAGCGGGATTTGATAGTATCTTCGATAGTGCCCAAACCTGTAGTGCTGGAGGACATTCAAAAAACACATGATTAATTGATTCCTCATCAGCTCCGCATCGTGCACAACATATATCACCAGTTATCCCTCGCGCTTGCAGATTCTTCTTGACTGCTACACATTCTGTCACCAGTTGCCATAAAAAATGTTTCATCTTTGGTGGACATCGAATTTTCCAGCAAAACAACTTTAAAGCATCAACTGTAGGTCCAAGCATCACTGGTGGTCGTTCTCTATCTGGATAAATCCGTTCTACCTGATATCCTGAGTTGACCGAATATTTTCCATTGTTTGTGAAATGCCAACCATCTCTACCCTCTGAATGCACATTGCATAAAAAGACATAAAGCCACTTCTTTAACCAACATAATTACTAGTTTTTCCATGAGCTAATGACATTAACAAACTATGAATATTTTCTTGAGTTGAAATTTGATAGAGACACACCATAGATTTTCAAAGCAGGTTTGTTTACTTGCAAATGTCGAAACAATCTTAGCATTGTTTTTATATATGTCAAAGTTTCAAGGGAAAAAATCTATATATTTTGGTTTACATAATCAAATCAAGTAAGAGCTTCGTACATCCCAATATATTTTCTAAAAAAAATATCTTGTTATGTAAAGAACGGCTTACGGCATCAAGTGATTTCAAATAAAATTTAGAGGCATGTTTACATATACATTTTTCATATGGTGTACGTAAAACAATGTTTCTTCTTACAAAATAAATCTTTCTTTCTCAATATTTATTCAGACACTTGTTTATATATAACTTCCACTATATGTTTTAATTAAATTTCTATTTGATAGTTAATTTTTATTCCATCTGTTACTTTCTTATAATTTTATACTACATAAAATTTTATATAAATTACCACATTTGTATCATAAGTTTTGTATTTTTTTTGTTTTGCTGTATATTTCTAAACAGTTTATTTTTACTCCAACAAACTGTTTATTAATTTTCTTTCAATTTTGTAGTTTCTTTATTATAAATATTTAAGAACTTGGCTAATTTTTTTTATTTTGCTTAGGGCAGCAAACACCCTTCGCACATGTCACTTAGAGCATCTTCAACAAGCACCTTCATTTTTAATGGTGTCCATCCTTAAAATAAGGGGATGAGAAGGTGGTTCTCCAACGGTCACCTTCAAATTTATTATTAGAAATTTACATTTTAGTCCTTAAAATTATTATAATTAACTATAATCACTAAACTTTCAAAAACCAATAAAATATACTATTTGAAACATATTAAAATAAAATATTTTTGAAAAATATAATAATATGTAATCAAAGGTAACTATAAATAGTAAAAAAATGTTAATAAAATAATTTAAATCAAAATAATTTAAAAAATATATAATGATAAGTACTAACATATGATATGTAAAAGTTATTCATACTATTGTCAAAGATATATAATTGTAAAGATTAAAGTAAAAAGTAAATAGTGTTTTAAGGGGGTGAATAGTGCATCCTCAAATTTGAGGGTGTACTATTCACCCCCTTAAAATTTGAAAAGATAACTGACTGGTGGAATGCAAAACCAAAAAATGAAGAGATAAGGGGTTGTTGGAGATGCTTTTACACTCAAAACAAATAAAATGAATTGACAAGCACCAATAAAAAAATCAAATGAAAAAATTCAGTAAACAGGAAAAATGTAATTAAATGTTGTAGGTAAAAATCAAATAAGTTTTGCATTTTTATTCTAGTTCCTAAAAGAATTTCTTAGCTTTAATATGATATGAACAAACTAATCAACCAAACTGAAACGAAGCTTTGAATTTTTAGACCTAGTCTAACGTGAGAGATATCAAAGTTGATGAAGGGCATATTAAGATTCTTTTTAAGTTTCGCGCTCATTATATTCGATGAACAATCAACTTGCTAATGAATTAGTAATATCTCATATTGGAGTTGGAGAAATAATTATCATATATATAGGATTAATCTAATTATTGTCTATTATTGTCTATTAATTGTCCAGGGACCAGGGAACAAAGTTATGTCGAGTGCAAAACTAAACACGTTCAGAAGACGTGGAAGAGATTAGGGAAAGTTTGTTTCCCTCAAATACACATTACCTATACATAGTACTAGTACGTGTCTTCTTCAGCAACTAAAAAAAATGCACAATGCATATAGCATGGTTGACCGATGTATTTTAATCCCAAAATGAAGTAAACAAACCAAATATTATTGGCTAGCGAGTAGCAAGTTGGTGACATATAATTGGGAACATTGTAGCTTTTAATTTGAGTGGTGGATTTGGGATACAAGTATACAACATCACAACCAAGAGAAAAAAGGAAGAAAAAAAAATGAATAGGAAGACGATAACTCAAGAAGTGATGTACGTACGTCGAACCAGTTTTAGATTCTTGAAGATGACGAGACACGAACTGCAGTAATGATATTTTTCAGCGACTCGAAGATGTTAACGCCATTCCCAAAACATTATAAATATAGAAATAGGAACATAGGGTTTACACGAAGAAAACAAAAACCAACATTTTGTTGTGATTTGAGACAAAGATCATGTCATTAAGTCCGAGAGACCCTCTTGTCGTAGGAAGAGTTGTAGGGGATGTTGTTGATCCCTTCATGAGACTGATTTCTCTTGATGTTACTTATGGCCAAAGAGAGATAACTAATGGAATGGACCTAAGGTCTTCTCAAGTTCTGAACAAACCAACGGTTGAGATTGGAGGAGATGACCTCAGAAATTTCTACAACTTTGGTTAGCTATTTTTCTTTAAATTTCGTTAATTCTTTACTTATTTATCTACGTGAAGCTTTTCATGCAATATTTTCATGCATAATCATTTGAATTTTTCGATTATGAAAAATTTACTTTTGAAGTTTTGGTGATTTTTGGGGAATTTTCGCCCCTCTGGTTAAATTTTTTTTTTAACATTTCAAAGTTAGAATAAACTTTCTATAAATAATATAAAATTACTTTTAGTATGTAAAGATAGAAATCGTACCCATGTATCTCTAGAAATGCATATATAATATATCAAGCAATTGATATAGTCGGGCTCGGGTATCCGAATTGAATACATAGTTTGAATACATATTTGCACATCAGGACATGCAACTACTATATTTTTGTAACGTAATTAACCCTTCAATATATTTATTTGAAATAGTTTCACCTTGTAATTATTTCCTGTGTTATATATCATCGATCTGCATGTCAGATTCTAGAGAGAAACAAATACTCGTGTTATCTTGATCGCTTTGATATTTCATCATCATCTTCTTACTCGGTTACTTTTAAAGGTTATGGTGGATCCAGATGTGCCAAGTCCAAGCAACCCGTACCTCCGAGAATACCTCCATTGGTTTGTATTTATAATTATTCTATGTTATGTATAGGAGACATCGAAGTTTATAGACCTACACGAGACACCCAAAATTATGGTAGTATTCGATATGTGCCCACTCTTATAGAACTAAAAAGGGACATAGAGAATAAACTTTTGACAGAGCTACTTGTCATTAGATGAATTACAAAGAGATTCTATTTAAGTACATGACAAGACTTGTAATTAGGTTTAGTTTCCACTTATTAATAGTGTCATGTTATATCATAGCTAGCATCAACATATGTTTTTTCAGGTATATGGAAATGATTGGAAACTTTGAAAGAGGTTGATGCATATGCTTTGTTGACAAATAGCTTTTAATTAAATTATGCGGCTAAAAAATAATCTAAATGGATACTCTCATCACAGCTTGGTGACAGATATACCTGCCACACCTGGAACAGCTTTTGGTGATTTTTTTTTTTTGTCAAACGGTGAGTTTATTTAATTAACTATATAGATTCACTAATAAGTATATATATATTCCCTAGACAGAAGCCATATATGCAAATATGCAATTAATCAACTGTTTGCCATGATGTGAACATTAGCCTGTATCATATGTAATATGTTCTATATGTCCGTTGCAACCATTCCAAGCGTTAATCGAATATATGTTTTTTTTTCCTAATCGAATATATGTTTGATGACTTTTTGTCAAGGCAATGAGTTGGTGTACTACGAGAATCCATGTCCCACTTCAGGAATCACTACAAGAAAACATCGGTATTTTGACGGACATTCCGACGGAAAATGAAATCCTCGGAATTTCCCGAAGAATTTCCGAGAAAATTCCGAGGAAACCCAAAATTTGGGGTTCCTCGGAATTTTCTCGGAATATACCGACGGAATTCCGAGGAAACATCAATCCGTCGGAATATTCCGAGGAAATTCCGACGAACTAGTGATCGATCGATGCGTTTTTGGACATATACCCATCGATCGATCACATTGTTACGCTTTGGTCCATCTTAGTGATCGATCGATGCGTTTTTGGACATAAATCCATCGATCGATCCGTTTATAAAAAAACATTCAAGATTTTGAAACCCCAAACACTAGTTCCTCAGAATTTCCTCGGAATATTCCGAGGAAATTCCGAGGAACACTTGATATCCTTGATCGATCGATGGGATAATCTCATCGATCGATCACATTGTTACGCTTTGGTCCATCTTAGTGATCGATCGATGCGTTTTTGGACATAAATACATCGATCAATCCGTTTATAAAAAAACATTCGAGATTTTGAAACCCCAAACACTAGTTCTTCAGAATTTCCTCGGAATATTCCGAGGAAATTCCGAGGAACACTTGATATCCTCGAACGATCGATGGGATAATCTCATCGATCGATCACATTGTTACGCTTTGGTCCATCTTAGTGATCGATCGATGCGTTTTTGGACATATATCCATCGATCGATCCGTTTAAAAAAAATTGACGTTTTGAAACCCCAAACACTAGTTCCTCGGAATTTCCTCGGAATATTTCGACGGAATTCTGAGGAAGAAAAGGGTTTCCTCGGAATTCCCTCGGAATATTCCGAGGAAATTCCGAGGAAATAGGGTTTTTAAACCGAAAACAACGTTTTGCGGTTTGAATAACACCTATATAACCTTTATTAAGTGTCTTACGTTCATTATGAAGTCAAAAATTTGTTCATTACCCTATAATAAACACTTTTCCGATTGTATGAACGAAATCCCCACAACATAAGAGAAACACTTATACACTTTAATGAACGGTAAAGGGAATACTTACAATTCGTTTTGAAATTTGTTATTTCATGGTTTATGCTCATCTATACAAAGAATCCTCAATGATATGCATTACAATTGTATAAGAAATGAAATACGGCAAAAAAAATTGATGTTTTGAAACCCCAAACACTAGTTCCTCGGTATTTCCTCGGAATATTCTGAGGAAATTCCGAGGAACAATATAAATTAATAGAAATACATGCACAGGATATTCTTTTTCCTCGAATTAATGAAAATATTCCGAGGAAAATCCGACGGATATTTAAGTGGCCGTCGGAATTTCCTCGGAATATTTTCATTTAACCGGGCAAACAAGCCGCCAAATATTTCGCGAAAATTGAAATTGAAAATACTGAGGGAATTCCGACGGAAAATATCCGTCAGACCCAAGGTTTTATAAACTCGAACCACATCTTCTTCCCCATTTCTCTCTTCTTCCCCATTTCTCTCTTCTTCCTCTCCGGCGATCTCTCTCTCCTTCCGGCGTTCTCCACCTTCTCTCGCGACGATCTCTCCGGCGAATCCTTTCCATTCCTTTACAAATCATGTAAGCACCTTATCCCACTCTCTTAGGTCCTATTTGTTAGGTTTTTAAGTAGATTTGATGATTTTAGAAGTTTTTTGATAGATTTTTGTTAGGGTGATTGGGTAGGATTGTGATTTGTTGTGTAATAGGTTTAGAATTGTGATTTGGTTGTGTTGAATTGATTTAGAACTTTTTTTATAAATTGTTTATTATTTTTGTATTTACAAAACGTTTATATAAATTCGATTTTACAAAACGTTTTTTTATATAAATTCGATTTTTGGATTTATCAAAGATGATTTAAAATTTATAAAAATATTTATATTTATTAAAACTAATTTTGTATTTATAAAACATTTTTTTGATTTATAAACACTATTTTTTTATTTTTTTATTTATAAAAACTATTTTTAAATATACAAAACGTTCTTTGTATATAAATTCGTTTTTTGGATTTATAAAAGATGATTTCATATTTTAAAATTAATTTTGTATTTATAAAACATTTTTTGATTTATAAACACTATTTTATTATTTTTTGTATTTATAAATACTATTTTGTATTTATAAAAAGATGATTTCATATCTATATAAATATTTATATTTATTAAAACTAATTTTGTATTTATAAAACATTTTTTTATTTATAAACACTATTTTATTATTTTTTGTATTTATAAAACTATTTTGTATTTATAAAAAGATGATTTCATATTTATAAAAATATTTATATTTATTAAAACTAATTTTGTATTTATAAAACATTTTTTTATTTATAAATACTATATTATTATTTTTTGTATTTTAAATATGTTTTCTATTTCAATTTTAATTTTATATTTTTGAATTTCAATTTAAAAAAATAAATTTATAATTTTTTTTTTGAATTTTGGAAATATTCTGAGGAAGTGTATCCCTCGGAATATTCCGACGACATATTCCTCGGAATATTCCGAGGAATTTCCGACGAAAAAAGTCCTCGGAATATTCCGAGGAAATTCATTTCCTCGGAATTCCGTCGGAAATTTCCGAGGGATTTCCGAGGAAAGATGAATTTCCGAGGAGTTATTTCCGAGGACTTTTTTCGTCGGTATGTCGTCGGAATAGCGTTATTCCGACGACATACCGACGATTTTTTCCCTCAGTATGCCGATGTTTTCTTGTAGTGAATTCACCGATCGAGTCGCATTGATATTGTTCCGACAACTCGGAAGACAAACTGTTTATGCACCTCAGTGGCGCCAAAGGTTCAACACTCGTGAGTTCGCTGAGAACTACAATCTTGGTCTCCCGTGGCTGCTGTTTACTTCAACTGTCAGAGAGAGAATGGCTGCGGAGGAAGAAGGACCTCGTAGATATATATGCTTCCATCTCAAGTAACCTAATTAGATGTTTATCTAGAGGTTCTTGTAATAAATATATTAAGAATCTGATGATATAAACAAAAGGAAGCATCATGCATGTTGACATCTATATAAAGTACTTTTATATGTAATAATTGAGAAGGAGGAATAAATATTCTAAGCAACATTACATATGTTTTCATTGGCTCTTGGATCAATTCTTAATACTTGTCTTTCAGAAGAGAGTGAATAGTGAAGCTTGTTATGGCATTTGGAATCTTCGTTTTACTCCTTTTTTTTGTAAACTAATCTAAGATTTACTTCATATATACGAAAGGGAAAAGAAAAATACTTTCGTATATACAGAAAATGTTGAAAGAAAATCACTATCAGTTTCAAGTTAAGATATTAATTAGATCATATCAAGTACAAATATCTAAAGACAATATCCCAAATAATAAAAATATAAAACTAATTGAACAATTCAAAAGTTGTCCGAAAATTTTGAATAATTCAAAAAGTTGGAAACTCTTGCAAATGTAAGATATTTTGAAACACTTTTGCACAAATATGATATTATTATTTTACTATTTTAAAGTATAAAACTAGATTTTGACCCGCGCTTAGAAAGCGCGGGTTTGTTTGTTTTTCATTTATTAATCGAAAACTGATTTACAAATTACCATTATTTTTCATTTCGAACCATAACAATTGAGTTTTTAGGTTTTTATCATTTGTTTTTTCTCTCTTCAAAATATGGTATTTGTTCGAAATATGGTAGCTGTTCTATAATAATGTTTGAGTTTTAAAATTTGTTTTCATATCTGACATAGATTCATGTTTGAACCTATAGACCCGATACATTGTATATAATCCTGTTCGGATTTAATGAAAAATTTGTTAATTAAAAATCCGATATAACCCGGTAAAAACCTAAAAACTCACTATTAACCCGCGATCTGATACTATTGATCCGATAACAAAATATCTTATAGTACTTTTTAAAAAAATTGATTAAATTACTCATATATTTATTAATATTACATAAATTAGTGATTCCTTAGAATTTGATAAAATTTTATCATGTTATCTAAATAAAAAATGATAATATAAAATAACTTATTGATATGACAATATTAGTTTATTTTCGTTATTAATAACCTATTATAAGTTTGTGTTTATATTTTAGATTTAAAATTTTATTTTAAGATAGTTTTTAAAATATTCTTGAACACTCGTAATTGCTATATTAATATTATGTATAAAATGACATTATACACTGAAAAATGATATTCAAATATGTATATGATATATGGTGTAGGATATACGATTTGGTTTGTATTGAAAATATGTATAATATTCAAATGATCTATTTTGAATATTGATACGTATATTTAAGAAAATAATATTTTCATGTTTCTTAATTCATTTATTGTTCATAATATATTTATACTTATATTAAATTTAAAATTAATATATCTTCTAAATATATATATAGGCCTATTATTTATAGATCCATTTAGGTGTATCTGTAGGCCCAAAACCAAAAGACTTAAATGCCATTAATGAATTTTATTAATTCTTTGTAAAAATAAGGGTATTTTTGAGAAAACTGCAATTTTCATTAAGGATATAATTTGAGAATAATCCTCTTTTAATGGTATTGATTTGACAAAGATTCCATCTATTTGTATAGTAGGTTCCGTCCCTTCTTCGCATAATATATTTTTTAAATTACAAAACCTGATATCTTATCTAGTGATTTGAGTTAGTGTTACAATCCTAATTCAAATTATTATTATGCATAAGTAAATTATTAATAACATTTAAAAAAAAAAGGAAAATGGAACTTTTGGAAGAAAAAAAGATCAAACATATCATCAAAAATAATCAAAAACACAGACCAACAACAAAAAAAGCTCCTGGATGAGGGTCTCACATCGTTGACTTAGTGCTTCCGATTAACGAGTGTTTCAAAAAAAGATTAGGGATAACGCTCTACGATATCAATAGTTATTCTCGTTTTGCATTTGACCATTATATGTAATACATCAAACTACATATTTGAAAATTAAATTTAGACAAACTATCTTTTGATGCATTAATAAACAACATAAGCAGACCCATAATATATAATCAAATAAAGATTCTTGAAACAAATCTGACATTAAAGATTCTCAGGTGAAAATAAAAACACCACATGATGAGAATCTCCCTGAATCATACAAACCACATGTGATATATATATTACATACAAAAGCTCTCTTTCTTCTCTAATCATTCGCATGCGAGTTTCGTATCGAAACTGCTCAAACATATAGCAAAAGCCTGAAACGCAGACAGCGGATACCTGAAGTCCATCGTGAACATGTCTTTCCCCACTTTCCCAAACTGCAACAAGATCTTGTCCGGACCATCACTCTGAGTCTGAGGCTGGTTTGCTGCTATAAGCTGAAAGTTCTTGACCGACGCGACCGTCACACGTCCCCTGAAGTTCAAACACCAGCACTGTAGCTGCTCATGCCACCTCGGCGGCTTGTTCTTAAGCACAAGAGGCGGCGAAGAAACACGCTCTTTCCCTTCTTCCTCCTCCTCCTCTCCCAACGTACCAAGAATGTCTGAAAACCTAGCGCTGTTAAACTCGGCCGAGTAATCGCTAATAAACTTCCTCGAGGAGGAGGATGTAATGGTGCGGAAAGACTCGTCGAGAAGAGACCGGGGGGCAATGATCTCAGGCTGTCCAGGCACGGTTCCACCTTCCGCGAGAGAAGAAGCGGGGATAGAGTCCATAGCGCAGTGCATTCTCCTCGGACCACGTGTGCCAAGAACGTTTAGCTCGTAAGACACTTGAGCGATCTTGTAGCTACCGGTAGGGACTTTGGGAGAGACTCTCTTTGAGTAAAACCTCCGGCTAAGTCCTAAAGGTTGAACCGCTTGAGAGGCTTTGTTGTTGTTGTTGTAAGGAGGTTGTGTGTCGTATATTATGAACTTTGTCCCTAGAAAATTAGACCTGAGAGGAGAGAGGATCAACGATTAAGCCAAGGTTTAAACAATGTTTTATAAATAATTAAGAAAACTGTTTTTGGTTTTGTTACCTGATCTTGCCAATGTAGGTGTTGCTTGATCTTGAAATGGTGTCTGCGTGCATGGAGATGACGTACTCTGTGTAAGTGGTTCTTCTTATGCGTTTTGCCGAAAGAAGAAACTTTCCATTCTCAACCAACAAAGCTGAAAAATAAGTAATAATACCAATATGAGACAAAATAATGCAGCGCATATTCGAAGATAAATACTCCATACGTTTTCGAAAAATTATATGTTTTAGAGTTTTCACACATATAAAAAGAACATATTAAATTTTGATTATAAATACATTATTTTAGCCAAACAAAATTAAGTTAAAATAACTTATTTTTTTATTTATCGCTATTACTTAATAAAAATGCATTGAAAATATAAAATTTTATCTTTTGAAAATAAAAAAAAATGAAAACATGGATCATTTTAAAATAGAAATATTATGATTTATCTATATTTTAGCTATTATATTTGTTCTGTAATATTAAGATAACCATGTTTTACATTGGTTTTTATCTAGTTTTTAAGTTTAATTCTTATTATATAGTCGTAGGATTCTTGACTATAAAAGGTTCA
>NC_063449.1:42430843-42582166 GCF_020379485.1 Brassica napus | reverse complement strand
TCCCCCCCCCCCAATTATCCTATTCAATTTAGTCAAATTTTTTCTCCATTCTAATTCATTATTTTATTTATTATATACTAAAATCATACAACTATACACAATAATGTAAACTAGTAAATAAATTAAGTTAATATATTTTGAATTTAAATGTGTAAGTTTTTGGTGGTTGTCAAGAAAATATAAGGGTGTAGGCTTTTTTGGCTTCTCTCTCTATATATATACTACACAATCTGCTCTCAAAACCAACAAGCCCACCAATCTCTTCTCTGCTCCATATCTTCTTCTTCTCTCACTAAGAACCAAACAATGCTCAAACCGTTGCTTCTTCTCCAATCGTTCTTGTTCTGTCTCTTCAATGTAAGCAAAACTCTTCGAATCTCATAACTGCTGTTTCTAGAATGTGATTCGATGGTTCTGTCTTTTTCATTTTGATTTGTCTGATTATCATCATCATTATTTATTATATAGTCGATTGATGAATTTGCGGTTACTGGTTTTGGTTTGATCTCTTGATGTTGAATCAATGCTTGGGGGTAACGCAGGTTGCCTTTGTCGGAGGACGGTTAATCGGCGGCGGTTTCTCGGCGCAGGAGAATCCATTCACTCCCAAAGCATCTCTTGTCCGTTACTGGAACAAAGAGATCCGCAGCGACAAATCATCCATCAGATCGGAGTTCCTCATCTCCAAGGCTTCACCGCTTAACGCGGTCGAGTCCGCCACTTTCGCCAAACTCGCCGCCCAGAACTCGCTCCCGACTCGTTTCCCGGACTTCTGCTCCGCCGCGAACCTCTTCTGCTTCCCGGATTTATCCCCGAGCCTCGAGCAGCACAACGCCGACGTCAAGTTCTCCGTCTACGACCAGAAAAACTTCACCAACTACGGCAATGCCGCCGCCGGCGGCGTTGACTCGTTCAAAACCTACTCCAAAGACGGCAACGTCGTCACCGATTCGTTCCGGAGATACAGCCGCAACGCCGCCGGTCACGACGATAAGTTCACCGTCTACGGCGACAGCAGCAACGTCGTGGAGGAAAACTTCAACTCCTACGGGACCTTCGGAACCGGCGGCACCGGAGAATTCACCAACTACCAAAACGGCGTTAACAACCCGACGAGCCGATTCACGGCGTACTCCGACGGCGGCAACGGAAAGGCTCAGTCTTTCAAAACCTACACTCACGAGGCCAACGCCGGGAACGGCCAGTCATTCACGAGCTACGGCAAGAACGGGAACGGAGTGCCGAACGAGTTCGCCTCGTACGGCGTCTCCGCGAACGTAATCGGCTCCGGCTTCTCGAACTACGGCGAGAAAGGAAACGCCGCCAACGACTCCTTCACGAGCTACGGCAGCGACGGGAATGTCCCGCAGAACAACTTCAAAAACTACGGCGCCTCCGGCAACGCCGCCTCCGACACGTTCGCGAACTACAGAGACAAATCCAACGTCGGAGACGACTCCTTCTCCTCCTACGCTAAAGACTCAAACTCCGGTACGGCTAAATTCACTAATTACGGTCAGTCATTCAATCCCGGTTCGGAGACATTCACCGGTTATGGCAAAGGAGCCGAAGGACACAAGATCAGCTTCAAAACCTACACGCCCAACTCCACTTTCAAGGACTACGCCAAAAACGGCGTCGGTTTCGCGAAGTACAACGTCTCCTCCACGTCAGCAACCCTCGGCGATGGCAAAACCGTGAATAAGTGGATCGAGCCGGGCAAATTCTTCAGAGAGGCGTCGCTTAAAGAAGGCACAGTGATTCCTATGCCTGACATTAAGGATAAAATGCCTAAAAGGTCGTTTTTGCCCGGAGCATCATCTCGAAGCTCCCCTTCTCCACCTCCAAGCTCGCCGAGATCAACAAGATCTTCCACGCCGGAGAGAACTCCACGATGGAGAAGATCATCTCCGACGCGGTGACGGAATGCGAGAGGTCGCCGAGTGTTGGAGAGACGAAGCGGTGCGTTGGTTCCGCGGAGGATATGATCGATTTCGCCACGTCGGTGCTTGGCCGGAGCGTGGTGCTGCGAACGACGGAGAATGTGGCGGGGTCGAAGCAGAAGGTGGTGATCGGGAAAGTCAACGGGATCAACGGCGGGAAAGTGACGAAAGCTGTGTCGTGTCACCAGAGTTTGTACCCGTATCTAATGTATTACTGCCACTCCGTCCCTAAGGTTCGGGTCTACGAAGCGGATCTTCTTGACTTGAAGAGTAAGACCAAGATCAACCACGGGATCGCCATCTGTCACATTGACACGTCATCGTGGGGTCCGAAGCACGGAGCTTTCTTAGCTCTTGGGTCGAAACCGGGTCTGATTGAGGTTTGTCACTGGATATTTGAGAACGACATGAACTGGGCCATCGCTGATTAAAACCGGGTCGGGTCTGGATCTATCATGCTTTTTTTTAAGTATTAAATATGAATATTATCTTATCGCCGAGATTTGAATAGAGGAATGTTAATTTTCTACTATTGTTATATGTTTTCCTAAGCTTTTACAGTAACAGTAAAGACTTGTTACTGATTTGTTTGTGGCGGCACGAATAATATTTAAGATATTCAGTGAATGTTTGTTGACGCTATTTATGATGATTATAGCTGGTTGGTTGGATTGGCTGATTGAATATTTATTTTATCTATAAATGAAGGGGTTATGATATGGATTTAACATGTGTATATTATAAGAAGTCGTTATATAGTTATATATATTGAAAGAAAAGATAATAAAGAATAGGCCTGGACATAAAATCCATAATCCGAAATCCGAACCGAAAAATCCGATCCATACCTGGTCCGAAATGTAAAAAATACTCGAATGGATCTCGTAAGGTGGTACAAAACATATCTGAACCCGAAGTGTTATTAACCGAACCCGAACGGGTAACCCGAAAACCCGAAAAAATCAAAAAATCCGAAAAGATATCCGAAGAAACCGGTCCGAATGTCCAAACTAATATACAATGTAATTATATGAAACATGAATATATATTTCAAATATTCAATTTCATATTTATTTTTATATGGTATCTAACAATAAGTATTTAAAATTTAAATAACTACTTTAAATACTTAATTATATATAAATAAGTATATATTTCTTATGTTTTGCTTTTAAATTTTAGATTTTATTTCAGGTATATCCGAACCGATCCGATATAACCTGAATCCGAATGATATATGGTTACTTTATGGGTTCTATGATGTGATACAAAACCGATCCGAACCCGATGTGTTATATCCGAACCCGACCCGTACTTACAAATTTACTAAAATATGACTTAGGAGGTGTCATAAAAAAGAACCGAAATCCGAAAAATCCGATCCGAATACCAACGGATACCCGAACGCCCAGGCCTGATAAAGAAGATGGAGACAGCGATGGTGTTTCAATACATGTGCTGAGTTGTATGTCCTTTGGATGTAGGCGTGTAGAAAGATGAGGTGGACTCTATGTGCCACCCAATTTTTTGTTTAGAACATTTTGGTTTAAAATACTATGAAAATTAAAGGAGATGGAGAAAAGGAGAGAGTCACGAGCTGCCTATATTACAATGGGACAGATGCGTAATGAGGGTAACACACTTGGCGCTTTGGCTGCTGAGAACATTGTTTATATGAACTTTTTACGTGTTTGTTTTTATTTTGTTGGGAGTTTTCGGAAGCCGACATTACATTTATAACTTGGCTCGTGAGATTAATTTGTTTGAGTACTTGTGCATTACTGAATCCGTGATAGGGGAGCCGACGTTACATTTACAATTGTAAATTAGTTTTAAGTTTAAAGTTTATAATAATATAATTTTAAATTTAACAAATTTTAAATTATAATTTAGTTGATTTTGACAATATCTGTTTTTAAATGGTAGCAAACTAGCGAGAGTACAAAGAATACAAAGTTATGTTCAGTTCTAAAACGTTTTTCATAGGCTCTCGTCGGTGCTAAAAAGCATTGTCATCACATAAAGGTAACTAATAATCTTTCAGATTTTTTGTTGTGTTTAGATCACCTTCGCATTTCAATAACATCGTTATCCGTCTATTCAACCTTTTTAACATCAATTAATTACGTACAGATTTGGTTATTTTCTACTGGATAGATAATACTCTGTTGTCTTACTCTAATTAGGAATTAACGCGTTAACAAACAGTTTTTCCGATAGCTGGTTTCAAATTTGTGCAAGTCCATATTATCAATAGCTGGCTCCAAATTTGTGTAAACTATATGCCAAAAGTCCAAAATTTTCCAAATATACAACAGCTTGTCTTTAATACATGAAATCCCGGAGAAACAAAACACACCAAACTTCTTAATAAGAACATGTAAATACTATTTTGTTTACAAAAAAAAACATGTAAATACTATTTGTCTCATCATACGTAACTTAACTTCCAACGTAAACAAAACTGTCGAAGACAAATCAGCATGTGGATCTACTTAATTTTCTCCCCAATCATCGAAGCAAATAATGGATTTGCATCATCATTTGTTGAAACCCCTACTCTTTATTAACTTTGACATATTTTTCATATTTTTAACAAATTATAAAGGACATTCAATGCTTTGCTTTTTTTTTTTTTTTCTTTTGACTTCCACCATTTGCCTTTTTTTTTGTTACTTTCTCTTTATTTCAGATTTCTTTTTTTTTGTGCAACTAATAACTTTCATTCATACTTTAAAACACTACAAAGTAAATAAGCTCTTTCGGACAAATCGGAATAGCCAAATTTAAAGCTTCAACAACACCAATAAAACGATAAAAGGATAGAGACACAAACTCAAAAGAGTTTGATACTGCATCTAAAGACATGTCTAAAAGACCAAGCATTACACTAGAAAAGGAGAACAATCTTACTTTAATCTCTTCAGGCGGCTTTTGATGAGCCAACTTATCATGTGGCTTTGAATACAAGTCCATAACCTCGAACTTCATCGAAATGAACATCGCTGCATCTACCGGTTCCAAACAAACCTTCACACAAGAATGCAAGACGGTTAGGATAAAAATTTTCTTCTCTGAAACTGGATCCCAAAAAGGATCTCTCTCGAAGAAATGAATTTTGGTGGAAGTGTTCTCTCCTTAGAGGATGTGGATAAAGATCTCTCTCGACCCTGACGAGAAGAAGGTTGTATAAACTTTTCCAGAGTGGTTAAGTTTAAAGGGCAGACTGAGCCAAGCTTTTGTATTTGCAGGCTATGGATCGTTGTGGTGCTGAAGCTTGTGGTTATAAAAGCAATCAGAGGTTGGTTGATGAGCACTTTAACTTCTGGCCATAACCCCGTAGCAACACCAAGCAAAATAATGTGATAATAATTGCTTAGCAGCTTATCAACTTCCATGAGTTCAGACACGTCATCTGAGGCTACTATCCCTAAGCAGCTCTGATCCTCGGCATTACCGTACCGGAGGCTGTGGAGCGAACATGGGGGGATAGCACCATAACTTGTAGTCTTTTATCACCAAATGAGGTTTGAAGGACCAGACACACTGGCTATTTTCATTGGACTCCGAGAATAACAGCAGTAACAAGTGTTGACTTTGAAAGGAAACCATTGGAGACTTCATTGCTGGAGTATCATTCCAAAATTTTACAAACCCAATGACAGGCTCATCCAGCAAAGAGAGTGAACAGATCTTCTCCGTAGAGAGAGTAACAATCATCCCAAAGGACAACGAACAAGGTAGATGCCAAAGTATCTTCAGATCTGGTCACAGTGAGATCCAAGAATTGGAGCAGGTTGAGAGAACAGTAGCGGCGACTGGTAGATCTTCTTGAGCACTGAGAGCCCCTGACTGAGGAACAGATCTCCACAGAGAAGAAACGCTCTCAATCGACATCGGTTTTGACAAATACGAATCCCTTGAGAAAGGTTCATCGGGGCTTGAACCCGAGACGCACTGAGGAGCGGTGACTGTAAAAGCATGTGAATTCAACGTCGAGAGAAAGATAATCCATAGGGATAGCGACGCCGAGAGCGATGGTTTCAAGCAACAGCTTCTCTGTCGTGAACCCATTGGGCCAAAGAGTCGAAACTCACTCGACAACAAAGAAAGAAACGGACTGAAAACGAGGACAAGATTGAAGAAGAACAGAGAGACAAAGATGTAATAGAGCTGGGTTGAAAAGTCCCGACACCTGTGAGATTGGGCTTCACCGGCGCCAGAGAATGGTGGAGGAAGGTTTGCCTCGATAATTGTGTCTGAGAGGAGCGGCTACGGCTAACTTCCACTCTAGTACACTTATTACTATTATTTCAGGTTTCTTTATAGTACTTACACTACAAGAAAACATGACCTTAACGACTACAATATTAGTAGCTAGTTGGTCGTAATATGGGCATTACGACCAATTAACTTCGAAAATCGATTGGTCGTTAGAAGCTAGTCGTAATTAATTATTAGAGGCACATTGGTCGTAATATTACGACTAAACATATTAGTTGTACATTGGTCGTAACCTTACGACCAATTTACTTCTAATGCCGATGTTTATTAGTCGTAAGATAACGACCACTTTACATCGACTTTAGATGTTTATTGGTCGTAAATTTGACCAATTTTATTTATTAATTTTTGAATTTTGTATTTATTTACGAATTTTATATATTAATTAAAATCAAATATTAATTTAGTTTGATTTAATTTTATAAAATTTGATAAAATTAAAAGAAAATATCTTTTTTTTAAAGAAAATATCTATCATTCGTAAACATAATAATATCCATAATATAAAACATTCAAAATGCAAATTAATTAAAACCGAAAAAAAACTAAGCATTAAGGTTTATTTCGTCGAAGAAGTCGGATGATGTGCCGGAGGTAGAAGCTGATGGATCCGGCTGTCCGAGAAAGGTACTCCCGTAAGAGTTTCTAGGCGCAAGGTTCCTAAGTCTCTTTCTACCGCCAGCCATAGAAATATCGTCAATCTCAAAAAAAAAACCCAAAAAAAATAGATGGTTATAAACAATTCAATTTTTTTTATATAAAAATAATCTAAACCTATTCTAAATCCATCATAATCTAACTCTATCCTAATCTACTTCCATCCTAAACTAGTTCCAAACCTAATCTAATCACCTAACTAACCACCTAAAACTAAAAAAAAAAAACTTACCTAGAGAGAGAAGGGAAGTCGTTGTTAGAGAGAAGAGAATGAGCAACCAAATGGCTTCGCGAGGTCCGAGTATATATAGAATTTTGGTGTTAGTCGTAAAATGGGTTGTAATATTACGACAAATGAGAGACTAGCGGTCGTAAAGGAGACGTAAATTTACGACCAATGAGGGACCAAATAATATTACGACCAATTAGGGACTAAATAATTTTTTTTTTTTATTTACGACCAATTAAGGAATAATAGTCGTAAAGAAGAATTAAAATTATGACCAATGTGGGACGAAATCCTTTACGACCAATTAGGGACCAATGTGGGAAGAATTAAGATTACTCGTAACTGAGTTGTACTTTACGACTAATTAACTTCGTTTTGTGTTTATACCCTAAAACTGAAACCCCAAACCCCAAACATCATATTTTTTATACACTTCTAAACCCCAAAGTACAAAGATTTTTTTAAAACTAAGTTCATATATAATTGAACAAACATGATAATAAGTTATATATTATTTGTAATGCAATACAAATAGTTTAATAATATAATAAAACACAAACACTGTAACATAATCAAACTCGATCACTCGTCATCAGAAACATCATCCACTTCATCATTTTCTTCAAATTCATCTTCGTTGGCTTCGTCTGTTGCATCGTCTGGAAGTTCTTCATATCTCTGGTTGTGTGGATCAACAAGTAAGATATCATTTGTAGCTTGCTCGGGTACTTCTACTTCATTTACGACATCTTCATGTAAAGGCGGTTGTTCATCAGTCAAGACTCGGCCCCGAGGTGTAACTTTTATAGCGGCTAACCAAGATATTCCAGATTGTCTGATCCTCGGGTATGGAATAAAACAAACTTTGTCTGCTTGATATGCCAATATGTAGGGTTTAAATTTGTTGTACCTCCGTGTAGCATTTATATCAACAACTCCAAACTTGCTATACCAAACACCTCTATTGACGGTGGGTCAAACCAGTCACATTTGAAGAGAACGCATTTCAGCTTTACTAGGCGGGGAACTCCACTTCGCTGATCTCTTGTAAGATTCCATAGAAATCAGTTTCACCTTTCACACATACTCCATAGTTCATTGTTGCTCGCCGACTTCCATATTCGTAAATGTGAAAAGTGTAGCCTCATGTGAAATACATAGTTGCTGTGGTGACCTTAGCGACCAGACCTTGTATCAATTTGTGAAACCACTGAGGATATAATGGATCATCATAATCAACATGGATCATCAACATATATATATAAATATATAACTTCATTAATTATATAATAAATAACATATTTACGTTTGATAATAACTTAACCACGAATGTGCAACTACGTTTCTCGTAAACTGGTCGTTAATCAGATGATAGCTTGTCGATGTAATATAGTCGTACATTTACAACCACATTACGACTACTGAAAGTGTGGTCGTAAATGCGAAGTTAGTTTACGATCAATTTATGACCAATTTACGACTAAACATTTTAGTAGCAAAATTACGTCTAAGTTACAACAGACTTTAACATAGTAGTAAATTAGACGTAACGTCTAAATTAATTTACGACTACACATTTGTAGTCGTAAATGGTATTCGTTACTCTCACGTTTTCTTGTAGTGTTAAAAAGCAAACAAATGTCACCTAACTAATATTTAAACATATCAGAGAATTTTTTTAATTTAATTTTCGGATCCCCAAGCGTATATTTGTCTAATAATAATTATATTTAAAAATTAATTGGTTCACCTAGTAGCATTATAATGGAACAATCCATCACTTTCAGTTACCAAATGAACTATTTGATATGTTTGTATTTGTTTGTTTCCCTTAAATTCCGGACTACAGAAGGATTGTTGGTTTGAATGTCTTTACAAGTATCACGTGTTTTTATTTACTAGATGTGAGTATCATGTATTATTGTGCGTAGCCAAAGTAGGAGCCAGTAGTGAAGTGGGACTCAAAACCAGAAACGAGGTTTATTGTTTTGGAATCACAAGGAACATTGTGTTGGTTAATATGAATACGTATTGACAAGTTCACGGCTTAAAGATGTTATGACAACGTTTCAGAGAGAGTAAAGGAGTTTGACCTCTGCTTGTGATCAGTGAGAGCAGTGAGTCCATGTCTCTCTCTCTCCATTGAAGTCTACCTGTTTTAGCTAACTTACTCCAAATCCATTATTGCTGTTATTATGAAAATAAAGGTTTGTAAAAATATCTCTGTGGCCTGTGGGCTACATATGCAATAAGTGTTGTGAGATCAAATCCAAGGTCAATAGAGTTTCTGTGCATTGTCATATGCAGTTTTCACTTAATTCAGTTTGGATTTATCTACTAGATGTGTTAAAAATCCTGTTTCTGGTTGGTTGAAATAATCAAAAGATTAAATGCCAATTCTCATGTGAATTTCACTCAGTTTCATCGGCTCATCAATTCACTCAGCCTTCTCCAAAAATATCTTTCTAAAGTACATATGCCAGAATCTTTCTAAAGTAGCCTTGTATAAAGAGACTCAAATACGAGAAGGCCAGATGGCTAACCGGTTACCAATTCCCGGTTGAACCAGAAGCTAACCGGTTTGTTTATGAATATTTACGACCCAGTTACGCGTTGATTTACAGAATGGGCCGAATTAGGCTTGTGATGGATCTAAACAAACCGAGATCTAACCCGATCCGAACTTATTAGCTATATGAAGAGCACTGAATCTACGTTGTACCGTTTCCGCTTCTACAGCTTTTAAGTCTATTGTGATCATAGTGTAACAAATGCTATGGTATAAAAAGAGTTCTAGTGAAGTACAAACAAAAGATTTTACAAATCAATGAAGCTTAGTTTGTTGAAGCTCAAAGAATATACAAATACAGATAACAAACAAGCTTTGTTAGAATCAAATGACCCAGAACCAAGCCAGAATCATCAAAACGCTTTTCAAGTTCTCGTTAGTGAGTCCCAATAAGGATGTCAGTATAGCTACAGGAATCTCTGTCCTGAGAAACATCGGACCGTGAAAACAGCGGTCAAACACTTGCCAACCAAGTCAAACACGTTGAAGCCTGCAATGACTAGAACAGGGTACCAATCTCCAAGAAGCTCAGAATGAACATCCTCAGTGATATAACCAGGGAATATCGACAACGTCACAATGTATATGAGATTTGAGAACGATCCGAAGCCATGAGACTTGATCCTCATCACGATCTGCCAGAGCGTTTTCCTCCAGTCTAGTCAAAGAACCGTTCTCTTGACTCTCTTTGAGTAGTGCTTGAGCCTTGCGCTACGTTATAGGAACCATAACAACAATCCCCACAGCAAAGTAAAGGTTCACACATTTTCTCAACCCATCAGGATCTTGAGGATACACAGCTTTAGTCAAGATCCTCAACAGTGATACAAGAACACCTAACATCCACAATTTCAAAAAAAAAAAAAAAGATTGTCAGCTAGATGAATTATAGCTACCACATTACGAAACATCTGGACAATCTCAATGAATTAAAAACTACACGAACTACATATATTGTATCATAACATCCATCCATGGATTAATAATTGTTAGGTTGCTAACACTATCAACATATTTCTAATAGACAAAAATGTTTCGAACTTAAAATGTTGTTCAAATGTAATATTTTATAAGCAAGAACATGTTATGTCAAAATATTAGAATTATCGGATTTCAAATTCGAAACACTTTTGTAATCGCCTACATCGTGCAGTGCATTTGAATAGTGCATGTGATAGTCGGTGGTGATTGTGTTCTAAAGCAGATTTGGTGCAAAAGGCAGATAATTAAATCCTTAACATCTTGTGGCATCGGAAATGTCAAGGTTTATGCGAGAACGTTGATTCAGTAATTACTTCCAAGACGTCAAAGGATACCCGTGTCGACCTCATCATCAGTGAATGATGGTACACAAGCTGAAACATCTGGCTTCACATAAAAATCATCGTAATCCTTTTGTGGCCTTACACATACAAGATTAGCTTCTCAACTATCAATAAAACTTGTATCAGAGAAAATCTTTCCTCTGCGGGGGAGAAGAGAATTATCTACTGATTACAAAATATACATTATTATTTCAACCAGCCACCTTCCTCTCACAAAGTTAAACCTGTATAGCAAATTCTTTACAAATTATTGTTAAAAGTTTGCCTGGTACTTAGGTGACATTACATCTTTGACATAATATTCAACAGGTAGTATTAATAATTGTCGAAATTGCTACATGTATTCCAAAATAGTTTGAAATTATTTCATTTGTTTTTGACATGTTTTCTCTAAATACCAAAGACGTCATCAAATGAAACCAAGCGGAGTGGATGGTGATGCAAAGAGAATTTTAAGGGTCAAGATTTGCAAATAAAAGTATGGCCCATTATGGGCTTTTATATTTTTAATAAGGAATCTGGACAAAACAGAAGAAAAAGGCAACCGTTTATGGGCCTTAAAAGTCAAAAACAAAACTTTATTTGGGCTTACATCATCGCTATCCAATAATACCTAACACGTGTCTGCTCATATTGTCCACTTCCGGTGTTATAATTGTAACAAGATGTTGACCTTCTTTTATACACGCGTGTCTGATGTTCACATCACAAATTCACAATATCACATCAACAGATAGTTTTAACTTTGAATCATCAATTAAGTTTGATTTTCTGTCGTGGATTTACTTAAACCCATCGTGATAACCGATCGTGGATCGAGCATGATGAATCAACACTTTGGTCAACATATTGTACGCCGTTTTATTTTTTTGGAAATATTTTAACCATACTTTGATAGTTTAGATATAACTTTATTGAAATTCCAGGGGAGGATATACTAAAATTTAAGTTTTCTAACAGGATATAGCAGGGCATTATGGTTAATTAGTACATATTAAGTTATTGACCATATATAAGCAGGGTTTGTTTGTTTTTCCTAGAACTAATTATTCCTATATTTTTTTCTTATGTGACATATATATTATTTTTTTAAAGAATGTTAAATTATTCATCTCAAAAAGTCGTTTTTACAACATGTGCATCATATGATTTACGGTTTGTGGTAGAGAAAGCTTTTAGAAATTTTCGAAACAGAGCAAATCACTTCAAAAAGAAACTTGGGTCTTCAATCTTCATCGATAGCCAAAGAAGACCATCATTTCCTTGTCAAAACATCGACACACTAGATGCATATATATTAACTCTAAGGTATGACTGGCAATTAACCATCATAGGAACAATAGAAACGGATTGGAAATGAATGAATATGAATAAAATTTTAGGAATGATGAGGAGTGATTGTTCTTTATCAAAATTAACGAGAAATTTATTTGTTTAATAATTTATTTGTTTGATAAATGTCATCAGAATAATAATAATAAATCAAAAAGTGTCGTAAATAGAGAGTTTAGAAACAGAATATTTCTGTGTTATTATTAATGATCAAGGGGGTTCCTTTATATAAGGATTACAAGAAGAAATTTATTTGTTTAATAATTTTCTACAAACAAAGGAACGAAGGAAAACCTATTGATGATGGGTAATGACAATTGATCCGGAAAATATTTTTGTCCGATACGATTACATCATAAGATTTTCCGGCTTAGAGGATTGCCATATAATTTTAATTTTAATTAGCTTATTATTGTATCTGTGTCTGTGATCATATTGTGGCTCTAAATGCTTCCCACGTCTTCTAGAAAGGAAGATAATGTATATGACTAAACGATACTGGCCAACAATTTGAATGAAAGAACATGTTTTGTTAAAATGTTTGCTTCTAGATGGCATATAGACTTTCTTACAATTTATACTTAGTTGTTATTTTTCTCTATTCCAAAGTTGCAGTCATTATAAAAAGATTTTGGTCATTTACTGAAAAGAGCAAATATTTTAGTAGATATATTTACTGAGAGAAAAATCATCGTGTAGGTCTGTCAGCTGAAAAAAAAAATCTTTTGCAAGTAAAGTTCAAACACTTGAAAATTTTAGAATATTGGTGTTGGTATTTTTCAAATACACTGAGATGCTCATATCAGTATTTAGACAGCAATTTGGTTGAAAATCAAGAAAATTTTAGAAAACATATGAACCATTAGACAAAAAAACATATATAGAAAAATTGGATGATTTCTGATGGTTGGTGTACGGTGAGCTTGGCTTCATGAAATCACCTTACCATTCAACAGAAAATGGTTCATGTTGCCAATTAACATGAGCACGGTATTCAGCATTTGGCTGGAAACACAAATAGAATGGTAATTTAAACTATTAAAACACTTAAACGTTACTTATCAACCCCTGGAAAAGTACACAATATCTATCTGAATTTTTAATAAGTTTACGTTAACCAGAACCTATAGTATAATAGTTCGTGTTGGTATTATTTGGACTAAAACTTGCATGACACAAAGGTGGATAAAGTAAATTTGCAGAAACAAAATTTAGATGACATTTAATAGATTCTCATACAAGAACAAAACTATCAGTATAATAGTATTAATCATTTCCATTGTTTAATTGGAAATAAAATTTACATCACTAACAAGTGCAAAATAATTTTTAAAACAAAAAATATCAGAATCTGTTCACTCTATTTTTATAATTTTTAGTTGTAAAATATACATATGAAACATCTTACTCCAACACATTTATATCAATACTATTTCACCAAAGTTTCTCAACACAAAATTACATTGATGGTTATTTTTAAAATATTACTATAAATTAATATTAATATTTTAATTATGAGTATCTCAAGAATTTAAGAGACTAACAGCAAATGTTTTTTTCAATGGTGTGAATAGTTTTTTTGAAATCATTAATAAAATATTTATGTAATTTTATGTTGTACTTAAAATTAAATATTATTATAAATATATATTTATAAAATTTGGTGAGATTTTACGAATACGGATGTTCTTAAACCTCGAACAAAACTTAAGTTCACCCCTAAGGTGAACATTTAAATTCACATCCATTCTTATTACCAATCAAAATGTCATATATATTAATAATAAAATACAGTATTTTTTAAAACAAATCTAAAAGAATTGAAAAAAATAATGACGCTCATTTTAATGATGCTAACGCTGTAACTAAACCCAAAATCTAAAATTCTAAACCCTAAACCTTAAATCTAAACCCTAAATTCTAAACCCAAACTCTAAATCCTAAACCCAAACCCTATATCTTAAACCCAAATTCTAAACCCTAAACCCAAACCATAAACTCTAAACCTAAATCCTAAACCTTAAACTCAAACCCTAGATCCTAAATCCAAACCTAAACTCTAAACCCAAACTTTAAACCCTAAAGAAACAACATCAATATTAACCCAAACTTTTAAGATATATGATTTAGGTTCAGGGTTTACGATTTTAGTTTAGGATCTAGGGATTAGGTTTGGGTATATGGTTTGAGTTTAGAGTCTAAGATTTAGGTTTAGAATATAGGGTTTGGGTTTAGGGTTTACGGTTTGGATTTAGGATTTAGAATATAGGGTTTGGGTTTAGGGTTTAGGGTTTAGGATTTGAGTTTAGAGTTTAGGGTTTAGAATTTTAGTTTAGAATTTATGATTTAGGGTTTAGATTTAAAATTTAGTGTTTAGGTAGTGGCGTTAGCATCTTTAAAATTGACGTTATTTTTTTTTCAATTATTTCAAATTTTTTTAAAGAAAATTAATCTATTTTTTTATTAATTTAGGTGGCGTTTTGATTGGTAACAAGAGAAGAGATGAATTTAAAGATTGATCCTAGGAGTGAAACTAAGTCTTGTTCTTAAACCTCCACCAAATAATAACATTACTGGCGGCTAAATAAGTCAATATCTAACTAATTAAGTATCTGTTATAAGATAAGCATTGAAATGATCATCCACTTCTTTACCAAACTCAAGCACTATGATCATCCACTCATTTACCAACTCAAGCACTATCTTTCATATTTTATGTATTGTTGCTCACTATAAATACCATCACTCATCTCACTCATTTGTACACCATAAACAAGAACAAGAGTTTATAATCAAAGAACCATTACATCTTCTTCTTCTTCCTTATAATAAACTCTCTCCCTTATACTAGTGTTATTTGCTTCCTACGGGTATCAAATTCTACTCTTATTTAAATTTCTCGATACTATAAATTATAAGTTATTTCTTAACACGTTATCAGCACGATCGTTCTGCAATTCGGTAAAATTTATTGTATCATATATACTCTGCTATAATGGTCGGTATACCGCCTGTACTATTATTTATATTATGTTATAATGGCCGGAATACCGCCTATATTATTTATTAATATTTTAATTAATTTATTGGTCGGCCGAGCCGCCTTATATTCTATTTATTGTTAACTGGACGGCCGAGCCGCCTTTATTTTCTGTTTGTTGTTAACTGGACGACCGAGCCGCCTTTATTTTCTGTGTGTTGTTAACTGGTCGGCTGAGCCACCTTATATTTTGTTTATTGCTAATTGGTCGGCCGAGCCGCCGTATAATTTATTTATTATTCTGCATTGACCGGCTGAGCCGTCGCATAATTTATTATCATAACAAAAAATATTTATTCACCATAATTTTTATTTTTATCAAAATTTTATGAAATTTAATAGATTTGATTGATCGTTTAATACGATATTTTCAGACTGATTTTTAGTGCACTCGATTTAACCCCAACGGTCACAAAGAAAAATTTTCAAAAATTTCCCCTTTCTCCAACGGTCATGAACAGTGATTTTCATCTATAAATACAACTCACTTTCACTCCATTTCATCGTCCAAAACATTTCATCTTCTCTCAAAAAAAAAAAAAAAAAAAAAAAAATTCAAATCGCTCTCCTCCGATTTTTTCATTTCAAGAAAGATGATTCGCGCACTTTTGTTTTTATGTGCCATTTTTATTTGTGTTTCTATTTATGGTTTATTCGTTGGAGAATTTACTCCGAGTGAATTTAAGATGAAAATCGATTTAATTTTCTTTACATCGCTTCTCCTTGTAATTGCTTGCATGATTAATATAAATGATTCATTTTAAAATTGCATAATACTATAGTCATATGACATATAATATATTAACCATGACTAATGGTTGTCCATATGCTAAAACGCATCGATCGATGGGTTTATGGGCTATAACGCATCGATCGATGGATCTGCTAAAATGACTTTGTTTAATTTAATTCTACACACTGTAATGTGTATCGCTTATCGTTAATTGGTTTGGTTCGGTTAACACTCCAAACAGAAAACACCTTTATAACGTGTAGTTGCGTTACCGATTTGCTCGTCTATTCATTGAACCATGCACATGCACACATGTGTCACCAATATGCTTGTTTGATAATAATACGTTTGGTCAAAGTTATAATACAAAATTGGTTTGTTCAAAAAATAATATGTTTGAATTGGTTTGGATAACCATTGGTTTATATGGTTCATGCTATAAATAATTGAGAATCATTAATTAATATTTGCAATATAATCTTTGATTGGTTTGATTGTTTGGTTTTAAAATCTTTGAGCACTAAAGAACTTGATATCATTAATAATCATCAACGCTTGTCTATATGTAAGAATAATAGTTATTTGATGAATTAAATTTTGCTTATTATACTTTAATATGCTTCATGGTTTAATGGTATTAAAGAAACATACTTTATGATTCATGGTCTAACATCATAAAAGAAATTATTTGTAATCGGTTAGTTTTGTAGTCGATTAGTCTTTGGTCTAATATCATAAAATAATTTGGATTATATGTTGATATTTACTAATGTAATGGCCATGTTTATATGAGCAAAATTTAAAGTTTTCAGGATTGTGTATTCTCTCGGAAAGATATGTACAAGTTATCAGCCAATTCAGAAACGTGAACAGCTGAAACTTTCATCGCCGATATACTTTTGTTTATAAGATAAGTATTTTTATGCTTTATATACAAGTTTAACAAACTTGATTAGATAAATCAATTTGCATGAAGTTGGCAGTGATATAAATTTGTTCATTAAATTGATTGATAGGTTAAACTTTGTTAAATAGCATGAGAGTAATAATATAGTCTATATAATAATTACTATGAAAGTTTTATTTATTTTCTGATATAATAAGACACCTTTGTTAATACATATTTATATATATTTGATATATTTTGATTTTATTACCATTTATATTGAGGATTTTAAGTTTAAAGTTTGACTCTAAAAGATCCATAAGTTTTGGAAGATAATATATATAAAAAGGTATTATCACCTGAAGTGATTACCTAAAGCTCATTTTGTATTTTGCATTTAAAGATTACAAGACCTGAAGTCTGTAAATAAAGCCAACTCTGTTGGATGTTAAGTTTAAAAGTAAAATTTCTTCAAGAAATTTTTTTATGATGCATATATATTGAAAAATATCTATTGATAAATCACGTCTAGTTGATTATGATTCATTCTCCTGAAGAGAATATGACATTTAAAAAAACTCATAAATAGTGGTTTTAGACGTGAGCATAAATGAGGTCAAGGTCCAAAGAGTTTCTTTATAGAATTCATACTCTCACTTAAAGTTGAGAAAATAAACATGGTAATAAAGAAAAGAAATTATGAATTCATCTGAAGATGAAAGAAAATTTATTGTGTGTACAATACAAGGTAGTAAAAACTTATAGAATGCTTAAAAAGAGGATATATATGATGCTCCAGAAGTATACATAGTATTACTGCACATAAAAATTTAATTTAAAGTTCTTAAGAATGCAATTTAAAGTTCTTAAGGTATTGTATTTTTATAAGTATCAAAAGTTAAAAGGATCTACGAAAAATACATAACCCATGTAAGATATGTTGTTGATTAAGAAAATGAGATACATTCGAGATTGATAAACCTATAGTATTATAATCTCGAGGGGAAGAGTTAAAGAATCTCACTTTTTATGACAAGTCAAACATCCAGAAGATTATGTTTACACTAAAACTAAGATTGATGAATTTTTCTCAAAGTAAATCCGTAAGATTTTGAGACACTTATGTTGAGACAATAAGCAAACGAAATGATATATACATTTCAATCAGAAATAATTATCAAAGCAGTATAAGTATTTTAGAGAAAATATCTACAGCCTCTTATATATTGTACTACACAAAGATTAGTATAATGAAGATAAATGTATAGTAAACTAGAAGTTTACATTTGGCATGAATCAGTTAGACCATTTTGGTTCATTAATAATGTGAATATATACTTAAAGGTCATATGCATAGTCATATAAGAACCAGAAGATTCTTCCGAATGATTTGACATATGTTGCTTACCCATAAGATAAAAGGGTAATATGGTTTTCACCAGCCAAAATAAGATATTGGCATAAATAACGAAGATGTTAGTGGACTGATCACCCACTATGCATTTTTATAATATTGGTGAATTCACTTCTTAAAGTCTTTAACGACTATAGCACATTCACTGAGATAAGTGCTAAACATTTTGAGCAACAATGGTTCGCATCAAGCCAATAAATATTCACTAGTTCTCCCCATCATTGGTATAGAATCAGAAACCAATCATTTTCATCTAAGAATGTTGGATGTTGCTCCGCCACAGAGCTTCAAATGAAGATGTGTTTTCAAATGAGGTTGGAAATATATGTTGGATATAAATCTCTATTGACACTTAAGAATCCAGAGCCATCCCCGAAAAATATAAGTAAGGCTATACATGAATTCTAAAAGTGAGTTAGTACTTCCAACATAAGGGGGAGAAAATAAACAGCTGGAAAAAAAAATAAGTTGAAATGAATTATCATTGATCCTCGGGCTAAACACAATGTGAAATAGAAGTCCAAAAGATAATTCATTTCAAAACTTACTAAAGCAGTTGCCAGACACGACCCATATAAATATAGTGATCAAGTCACATATACCAGCTGTAAATGCTCCAATATGAATAAATGTTCTACAAGAACAATATCAAACTGCTAGTCACGCCTGCAGCGTGGTAGACTGATTGGTTCCCAAGATAAATTCTCGTAAATGAAAAGGAGCATATATTGATAATGGTCAAAACGAGGCAAAATATAGTTTTGTATGATCTCCAGAAGAGAAATTAAACATGACTGACGAAAATTCAGGTACCTGAGACAAATGAAGAGATCTCAATAAGTTATGTCATGTATGAAACAAAATGGAACCGATAAGAAAATTGACGTCGATGATATTATACATGCAAAGTAGCAGTTGATATAATAAATGAGAAAGAGGTTCATGAAAGAAAGTCTATTGAAAAGTGTACACAAAGAAATGATTGGCCAAATCAGAAAGATGCAATAGACAAAGATATAAACTTCTTGTGAAATAGAAAAGTATTTAGACCAGTAGTCCATACACTAAAAGGTGTAAAACAAGTGAGATGTAAATGAACCGTTGCACACAAAGAAGGATCAATATGAAATTAATTGTGAAGAGACATAATTTCATGTGGTAGATGCAACTAGTTTCAAGTTCCTTATAGTCTGGTAATAAAGGAAGAACTTGAATGAAACAATCCACTTGAAAAGGGCTTTTTGCAAAAGTGACTCAAAACTTGGAGTCAAACAGAAAACTAACCTTTTCTTTTGACTCCTTTTTTTTTTGAGATTTTAACCCCACACCTGCACTTTATCTACGAAAATGCCATTAACATTTTTTTTTTTTTTTTTCGAAAATGGCTTCTTTACTGTCTCAACCTCATCTTCTTCAAGTATTTACAATACTGCCACTGCAATGAATAGTGGCAACAACCTTGTACGAACTGTTTGGAGCTTTTAATGCCCTTTAATGCACGTAAATCTCTTTACACTCTCTCTGTTTCAATTGTTATGAACTAAAAACAACATTTCTTTCACTTTCTCTCTATATTCATCCAAAAAACTCAAGCTTTTGACAGAGCCATATTTCTTTCGTTTTGACTTACGGTTGCTTTCGTTTGAGGTTCTGGGTGGTTGGAGAAGACCCTGTGTGCAAACGAAGTCATCTCACCTAGTTTAAGGTACGAATTTGAATTTTTTTCAAGATCTGTTCGCGTAGAAGACTTACTAGTAAGTCATCTGTATGTAGAAGACTTACTGATGAGTCTTCTGGTCAAACGGACGACTTAAATTAAGTCGTCCAGCTTTGTTTGTTAAAAAAAAACACTCCAGACGACTTATATATACGTCGTCTACGAGAAACGGGCTAGTTTTGCATTTGACCGAATCGTGTCAGATCTTTGACTATTTCTGGACGACTTATAATTCAGTCGTCTCTGGGGAAGTTAAAATTTCAATATTTTATGAAAACTTGACGACTTACGTGTAAGTCGTCCTAGGTTAGTTTTGTAATTGAAAAATAAAACTTCATAATTTAACTTTAACCAGACGACTTAATATAAAGTCGTCCCTCTAGAAGACTTAATTTAAAGTCGTCCGGGGAAAGCAAAGTCGTCCAGAATTTTTCCCAATTTTCTGGTCAAACCTTGCTTATCCCGGACGACCTTAAATTAAGTCGTTTAGCTGGACGACTTTCATCTAAGTCGTCTGGAGAAAGTTAAATTTCAAGTTTTATTTTTCAATTACAAAACTAACCTAGGACGACTTACGTGTAAGTCGTCAAGTTTTCATAAAATATTGAAATTTTAACTTTCCCAGAGACGACTGAATTATAAGTCGTCCAGAAATAGTCAAAGATCTGACACGATTCGGTCAAATGCAAAACTAGCCCGTTTCTCGTAGACGACTTATATATAAGTCGTCTGAAGTTTTTTTTTTAACAAACAAAGCTTGACGACTTTAGACGACTTTTTCAATTGCAAAAGTGACCTCTTTAGACGACTTACCTTTAAGTCTTCGGGACGACTTAATGCTAAGTCGTCTGCGGCAATGTTTATTGAACTTCTTCATTTCCCTTTTCTCTATGTTTACTAATGTGTTTTATTTTGAAAATTTGCAGATGATTTTTCAGTTACATGCAGTGTATGGAGAATGGTTGTTGAGAGATTTCCGTTGGGATTTTGTGGTTGATGATCTCAAAGGAGGAAGATTGTTTTTATTGAATGAAGATTCAACACATGCTGAACTTGTTGCAATGGCTCAAGAAGATTATAACCTGGACATGAGAACAGTGAGTGTGGAGATTAGCTACTCATTACCAGCAGAAATGATGATGGCTCCAGGCAGTCTTCCCATTCATGTTACAAGTGATAGACAAGTTCGAAACTTGCTGGAGATACTCAAAACCCATAGAGTATGTCTTTGTGTATCAAGCCGCAGCAAGGTCGAAACGGTTTCAGAGAAAAGGGATATTGATGAAGCTGGTGAATGGGAAAAAGATGTTGGTGATAATGATGAAGCTGGTGAATGGGAAGAAGATGTTGGTGATAATGATGAAGCTGGTGAATGGGAAGAAGATGGGGAGGAGGAAAATGGGGAGGAGGATGCTGATAATTCTATTGTTGGTGAAACGGATCAGAATGGTGGGGATTACAGTCTTTATGGAAAGGTTCCAGATGAGGACGAGGAAGATGATGATAATATTTGTTTTGAAGAAATCCAAAAGACATATGCTAAGACAAATGCTATTGAAGGAGGAAAATCGAATGGTACCAGTATCTATGTCAACCAGAGTTTTGTTAGCAAGGGTGCTCTGCTTTCAGAGCTGCGGTTGGCAGCAGTGAGGGGTAAGTTTTCTTTCAAATTATACAAATCAACGAAAACTCTCGTTGTGGCAACATGTCCGGTTAGCTATTGTGGATGGAAGGTCAGAGCGAGTGTCAAACATGGGACAAACACGTTTTGGGTAACAAAGTATGTGGAAAAACATTTATGCTCAGCGGGAGACCGAATCGCTCAGCGGAGACACTGTACTCCGAAGTATGTAGGTAGTCTTTTCATTGATCGTGTTGGAATCATTGATGGGATAACTCCGCAGCATATCACTGATGCAATGAGGAACATGTTTGGCATGGCGCTTGATTACACCACTTCATACAGAGCACTGTTATATGCACAAAGATTGGTGAGAGGATCAGCAGAAGAAGGGTATTCGCGTCTGGCATCATATCTCGAGCAAATCTCCATTGCAAATCCTGATTCTATCACGGCGATAGAACTTGATTCTATGAAAAGATTTAAGTATCTATTTCTCTCTTTTGGAGCTTCTATCAAAGGTTTTAAGTATCAGAGAAGGGTCATTGTGGTGGATGGAACTCACCTAAGTGGAAAGTATGGAGGAACTATGTTAGTTGCAGCCGCACAAGATGGCAATTTTCAGATATTCCCATTGGCTTTTGGGATCGTGGATGAGGAAGATATACCTTCTTGGGAATGGTTTTTCACAAAATTGGCTAGTTGTATATCTCATGACAAGCCTCTGGTGATAGTCTCCGACCGGCACAAGGCCATTAAAAGTGCGTGTGATAAGGTGTTTCCTTGGGCAACCCGAGGAATATGTTATTATCACCTTCAAGATAACATTGTCAAAAAGTTTAAAGGGAAACATCTCATGTACTTGGTGAAAGGGGCTGCTTATGCTCACACGGTTTACGATTTTGACCGGTACATGGCTGAGATACGGAGTGCAAACCCGGAACTTGCAACGTATTTGGAGAAAGCCGACGTCAGGCTATGGTCAAGGGTTTATTGTAAGGGGAACAGGTTCAACATAAAAACAAGCAACATTGCTGAATCTATTAATTCCGCACTGAAGCGAGCAAGAGGATTTCCGATTACGTTCCTGCTGGAGTTCATAAGGCAGAAGTTAGGAAAATGGTATTGGAAAAGGAGACAAGATGCTTTGAGTCTCACAACTGAACATAGCGGGGGTGTTGAATACTTGCTTGCTGTTCGAGAAGAGATAGCGGGTACGATGACGGTCGAACCAATTGATGGATGGCATTTCTTTGTCAAAGGTGGCAAAATGGACTGTGTGGTTGATTTGGAACATGCAAAGTGTGATTGTGGTGTCTATGGAGTGGAGAAAATACCTTGCTCTCATGCTATAGCTGCTGGAATACATGCTGGTTTGCATATCTCCACACTTGTATGTCCACTGTACTCAAAGAATTATCTGTATGCAGGATACTCAGAGAATATATATCCTATCGTGTCACAACATATTGAGGAACGAGAATGCTTTCCTCCAGAACTAAAGCGTGGTCGGGGGAGACCGAAGAAATCAAGATGGCAATCTTGGTTGGAGCTATCTAGGATGAGAGGACACAAACCCAGGAAGAAACACAGGGCACGGAGATGCTCAAACTGCAAGGAAACTGGCCATACGAAACCACAATGTACACAAAATTTTTAAGTCGTCCCGTCTTGATTACCCGTCCAGACGACTAAATTTTTAGTCGTCCAGTGTATTTTATTTTTAGACGACCTTCTACTAAGTCGTCCAGTGTATTTTATTTTTAGACGACCTTCTACTAAGTCGTCCAGTGTATTTTATTTTTAGACGACCTTCTACTATCCCTTCAAGTGTATTTTATTTTTAGACTACCTTCTACTATCCCTTCAAGTCGTCCAAACCTTCTAGACGACTTATTTGTAAGTCGTCCAGTTGGAAAACCTTCCAGACGACTTATAATAAGTCGTCCAAACCTTCTAGACGACTTATTTGTAAGTCGTCCAGTTGGAAAACCTTCCAGACGACTTATTTCTTCCAGACAACTTATATATTTACAAGTTCAAATACAAACACTAATCTTCCAGACAACTTATATATTTACAACTTATATATTTACAAGTTCAACTTATATATTCAAATACAAAGACAAGTTCAAATACAAACACTAATCTAATCATACAAGCCCACGAACCTATCACCATCCACATTTTCTTTTAGATGCTGATCAACAAGCTCCTTCCATATATCCACCGCCATATTATCCCTCATTTTCTTTGCGTTGCACCTAGCAAAGTCTTTAGGGTCAAAGGAGACACCGAGAGCATGACATTCAATGTACTTTAAAGTGTACACGCCACAATCACCATTGTTGGCCGTGGGTACACCTTTCAGCGGTCTCTCATATGTGTATGGCTCCAACCCGTATTTGACCCGTATTTCGTCGGTGGCTGCGCACTCAACAAGCAGATAAGGGACCATCTGGAGAAAAGGCTCCATTATCGCATCCCATGCGTCTGGTACACTAGATGAAGGTATGCTGTCCCAGACGACTATGTGCCTCTTAGGGATCGATATCCAAATAGCAACCCAATGCTTGTCGTCCAAGTTCACTGGCGCATAGATATCATCAATGTCCTCCCCCCACTTCTTGTTTGATTGGCAAAATGAAGGTATTGATCCGTCATAAAAATACGACGCCCCACCAGGTAGAACTCTTCCTAAACCTTTGTGATCAGGTTCCGATGTTTTGAAGAGGTGATACTGCTCTCTCCAAGACTGGGAAAAGTTGTGATCCAGGAAGCACATTCGCTCGCTCCTGAAAGCTTGTGGGTTCTCCTGATACCTCTGCCTTAGCACATTAATCCAAGCATCTATATGCTGCATATTAAATATAACAAGTTAGAAGTTACCAGACGACTTAAATATAAGTCGTCTACAAAGTCGTCCAAGTAGACGACTTTCCAGACGACTTATAATAAGTCGTCTGGAAAGTAGTCTACTTGGACGACTTTGTAGACGACTTAAATCGTGTGCAGAAGACTTACGCAGTCTTCCAGCCATCCTCTGGCTGTCCGGAGGAAGTGGTACCACCTTGTTGGTGATGTACGTGGTTTGTCCTCGGTCTTAGTTAAATAATGACTGCAAACAAAAAAAGCAATCAGTTTTGGACGACTAAATCAAGCTATTATGGGTAAAGCAATCACTTACGGATCAGTTTTCAACCAATCAGCGAGTTCCTTCAACCGATCTTTGTTTACTGGCGGAAATGGATTATAGGCTCCCACTTTATCTTTTTTTTTCTCTGCCGTATAAGGAGATCTCACAGTGGGAGCAGGTTTCTTCGCTCTTTTACTCTTTGCACGCTTGTCCAATACAACCAGGCTCGGTTCTGAAACTGGATCGCTTGGCTCGGTGGAAGCGAGGCTCAGTTGTTGATCGGTGGAAGCGAGGCTCGGTTGGTGATCGGTGGAAGTGACAGCAACAATCTCTTTGGAGGTCTTATTTACCGAGAATGCCTCGGTTGCTGTATCCTCCGGCAACCATCTCTGCAATAAAAGTTGCACACAAGTTAACTCTGGACGACTTAAACAAAAGTTGTCTGGACGACTAGTTGGACCTGGACGACTTAAAATTAAGTCTTCCGTGGTCAACTAGTCGTCCAGACAACTTACGTTTAAGTCGTCCAGGGTCAACTAGTCGTCCAGACAACTTTTACAGTCGTCTGGACAACTAGTTAACCCTGGATTTGATACTAACCTCTTTGATTTGAGGAGGCTGTTTCTTTTGAGGAGGAGGCTGTTTCTTTTGAGGAGGAGGCTGTTTCTTTTGAGGAGGAGGAGGCTGCTGTTTGGTTTGTGAGGAGGAGGCTGGTTACTAACCACGGTTTCTTTGGCATGAGGGGTAGGTTGTTTATCTTGAGGGGTAGCCTGTTTGTTTCTACCCCCGGTTTCTTTGGCAAGAGGGGTAGGCTGTTTATCTTGAGGGGTAGCCTGATTGGTGACACCAACCTTCTTCTCCACAGCTTCCAATCTATCGGACAACTTCCTAAACTCCCTCATGCACTTATTAAACCCTTTTTTCATGCAGTCAGCTACGCCCTTGAACATAATTTCCAACTCCTCTCTGGTCACCCCTCTAGCCTCTTCTCTAGCCTCTTCACTAGCCACTTTAGGAGCCTCTTTACGAGCTTTCTTCCGAGGTCTTGGATTGTCTTCCTCCTCCTCCTCCTCCTCCTCCAACACAACCATCTCTTTGGCCTTCTTTGATGGAGTCACAACCTTAGGTTTTGTATTGACCTTAGTACCAGTGACTTCCCAGCAATCCATGGTCCACTTCCACGGTCTCCGCTCATACATGACTTTAATGATGTTCTCCGCGGGCAGGTCCTCAACCTCAGAGTCCCATTTTGGCCACATTTCACTAATGTCCTTCTCAACAAAGTTGATCACGCGGGTCTGCAGTAAATAGAAGAATCGAGTTAGATATTTGAAAAAAAATACTAAATAGACGACTTAATTATAAGTCGTCTACTATGTCGTCCAGCTGGAAGACCTTCCAGACGACTTATAATAAGTCGTCTAATAAGTCGTCCAGATGGAAGACTTTCCAGACGACTTATAATAAGTCGTCTAATAAGTCGTCCAGATGGAAGACTTTCCAGACGACTTAATTAAGTCGTCCGATAAGTCGTCCAGCTGGACGACCTTCCAGACGACTTATAATAAGTCGTCTGCGCAGACTTTTGGATTGAAGTAAATACCTGACTCAAGATAGCAGCTTTCATTGATCTGCGGCCTCTGCTGCCCTCGTAAGCCAGTATCGGTGGAGACGGACTGTCTGCTCTGGGACCACCAATACTAGCACCCAATTCCGGCATAGCTGTGTACGTCCAGACCTGAAGAACTTGTATAAACCCATCCACGGTGTAACAGCCAGCAATTTCTTTGTTCCACAAAGAGTCCATCAGCACCTTAAATGCGACTCTCCCCCATGGATAATTCTCAAACCGTTCTAAATCCATCACTAGCCTTGCCAGAGTAGATCGTGTAGCGGTTGAAAACTTTCTCCCTTCAATGAATCCAGTGAAGATGGAGAGGTACGCGAGCCGCTTGCGATCTTCCCTGGACCAATCCCCGCATCTCTGCAGTGCTGCTATTATCTGATCAGTAGTTGGCCCAGCTTCCAGATGAACTCCCAGCATCCCCCAGAAAGAAACCATCTCTGGGGTAACATCACATTTTGGTGTCTCAAGGTCCTCGATGTACTCGCAGTTTAGACCAGTGAGGTTTTCAAACTCTAACAGTGAAAACCTCAAAGGTTCTGGACCAACGAGAGACCACATCTCATACTTCTTCTTAATGTCCAGCTTGAAACTGAGCATGTAGTGAACCAGCCTTGAAGCCCAACCAAATCCCTGCTCCTTGAACTTGATGAAAACTCCCAAACTCGACTCCTTGAGCTCTTCAAATTCGTCATCAGTAAGAGCTTTCCTAAGAGCAGTATGCAACTTGCTGTTATCCGTATGATACGAAATGCTATTGTGGGCTTCTGGTTCTTCCCCTGATGTGTATAACCTACGGGGGAGTTCTGGAATATCCATCCTTTTTGTCTGCAAAATAATCAAAGACAACGATATAAGTCCAGACGACTTAGTAGACGACTTATAATTAAGTCGTCTGGAAAGTCTTCCAAATGGACGACTTATATTTAAGTCATCTACTAAGTCGTCCAGTTGGAAGACTTTCCAGACGACTTAAATTACTTACAAGTCTTCCAGTCGCAGAAGGAGTTGGAGTACTCGTCATTGCGGTTATAGATCTGAAAAAATAAACGTGAAACGGTGAGAATGAGTAAATTGATAGAGACAACGTTTTATGTTCATCTTTTCCTCGAGATTGATGACTTAGCGGCGTTAGGGTTTACAGAGAAACGGCGCTAAGGTTTACAGAGAAGAAGCGGCGGCGCTAGGGTTTAGAAGAAGCGGCGGCGCTAGTGTTTAGAACGTTGGTGACCACGGTGGCGAGGGCGACGGTTTGTTCGGAAATAGTGGAAGCGGCGGCGCTAGGGTTTAGAGGAATCGGCGGCGCTAGGGTTTAGAGGAATCGGCGGCGCTAGGGTTAGAAGAAGCTGCGGCGACAACGGTGAGAATGAAGTGAGATAGATAGCCGATGTTGAGAACGATGGTTTGTTCGGAAATCGTGGGAATTCGAAATCGCCTTTGAGAGAGAACTGTTAGGGTTTCTGAATATCGCGAAAAATGAAACAAAAAAAAAAAATCACCTTATATATTGGGTAAATAATCCGGTTAGCTTTAAAATTACATTGGTAAACTTTAAGGTTTGGTCCGGTTTAGACGACTTATTCTGGCTGATAATGTACAACAGACGACTTAATATTTAGTCGTCTGTTTTCAGACGACAAAATATTAAGTCGTCCTAGACCCTAAAATGAACCCCTAAACTAAAATGACTAGATTAACTAACTAACCACGTTATAAAATCAAATTATACTTAAATAGTGTTTACTATACACAGAAATGAACACGCATAAGTAATTTTAAAAATTTTCAAAAACGGTTTTAATGCTTTCCAAAATCTAACCCTAAGAACACATACAATACTACAACATATGTTGATGAAACATAAACTTAAGAATATCATGACTCACTACTTTCACTCATCTATGCTGAAAACAATTGAAATTTGTTATATCTTAATTTATACCTCCTAAGACATATGTTAATTACATAATTCCCATTTTTCACTTATCAAAATATTTTTTACAAAATTTTTAAATTATGTTTAAGACTAACTGTCCAGACGACTTTAAGTTAAGTCGTCTGGACGACTTATTTTCAAGTCGTCTAAACAGACGACTTGCGAGGGGTAGAAACGTAAAAAGAATTCCGTTTTTTTGTTTGGTCACAAGGGGATAGTTGTAATTTCAATAGCCTTTTAGGTTACTTTTGCCTTTGACCCAAGTTGGGGTATTGTTTTGGGTTTTACTCCAAGTTTTGAGTCACACTTGGCAATTCTCCCACTTGAAAAATGTTAATCCCTGAAAGTATAATCCATGAAGGATTGATGGTATCAAAATCATGTTCCCGGGAACTCTGCATATTCGATCGAATTGAAACAAACTATTTTATGGGATATATGAAATATTATAAGGTTAACTAATGTATCCATTTGTATTTATGAAGAGATTATAAATCAATAGAATCATGATTTGAATATAATCAAAACTCCTGAAGAGTTATAGAAAAATTATGTTTTGAAAAAAAAAGCTTTTGACAATACCATATTGTTTTTATGTATTCTAAACTGGAGATCTAAAACTGAGATGTTATCATAAAGATCCTTAAAGTATTTTATTTAAGACGCTCGTATATGTTTGGTCCTGAAATACCATACATAAGAGTGTTATTTGAGAAAATTATTAATCTTTTTCATTACTGAAAGATGTAATTTCATATGAAAAGAAAGAAAATCATAATAGTAACTTCTATAGTTACAAATGAATAATTCGTATGTACGAGACGAATCTCTAGACGATTGTATGTAAGAAATTTGGTTTGAAATCCAAATAGACCAATAAACTATTGTCTAAGTCAAAAAAGAATTATGGACAAGAAGTCTAAAGGCCCTAGATATCATAATAGAAATGAATAGAGTTTATTCTCTTAAGCTCAATTTTCTAAAGAGAGTTGATTGGAATGCATATCCTGAAGATATTGTTTCCAGGGAAAGAAATATGATAGTAAGTATGGTTGTACTCTTTTTCCTTATCATGGTTTTTTTTTATCTCATTGGGTTTTTCCATGACAAGGTTTTAACGAGGCAACAAAGAACATACAAAAGATAGACACCAAAGAGAATGTTACAATTTGAGAGATGAAAATCTATCATTGTTCTAAAGGTTCTATGACTACTCATTCGAGGGGAAGCTTACGTAGTTGTACTCTTTTTACTTTTACTACGGTTTTTCCCATTGGGTTTTCCATGACTAGGTTTTTAACGAGGTATTACGTAATACAAGATGAATGATCAAGGGGGAGTGTTTTAAGATAAGCATTGAAATGATCATCCACTTCTTTACCAAACTCAAGCACTATGATCATCCACTCATTTACCAACTCAAGCATTATCTTTCATATTTTATGTATTGTTGCTCACTATAAATGCCATCACTCATCTCACACATTTGTACACCATAAACAAGAACAAGAGTTTATAATCAAAGAACCATTACATCTTCTTCTTTTTCTTTATAATAAACTTTCTCTCTTATACTAGTGTTATTTGCTTCCTACGGGTATCAAATTTTTACTTTTATTTAAATTTCTCGATATTATAAATTATAAGTTATTTTATAGAAATTATAGATGTACAAGTAATCACATATGTACACGTAATCACATATGTAATATGGCAATGACGCAAACTCGGAGATGCAGCGACAAAAGAACATTTACCTAACAAAAGTAGGAAACTACATTGTGAGTTGAACAATCATCAAATAGTTTATCCCACCATACATATTATATACTTAATAATCAAATTTATTTTAAATACACAGAAGACGAATCACGTCCTCCCCTAGTTGAAATTGATCCTCAAGTTAACCCATGCATTTATGGTGTTAGATGATGTCTTATTTATTGCGTATTTAGTGGTAGTTAGGCGAGGATTTAAGAGAAAGGGGTTGTGCAAATTAATTTCGATTACCACTGTAACGTAGGTCATTTTGTTTGTGCCATACTGCCATTAAAACTTTTAAACGTTGGTCCAAATACATAACATGTGGTGCGTTTGGGGAGAATTCTTGCCAAAGAGCATGTTCATCTTCTCTCATTCCATATAGTCAGTGATAGCATTTAATTTTGGTTTTAAGAACACCTAAATACAACATCAAATGTAATTGTACATTGCAAGAATACGATGAATATCGACCAAAATTCCGAACATAAACTCATTATTTAGTAAAAAAAAAACATTTCGAACATAAATCGTTTGGTTTTGTTGTAATATCGGTTGCGATTGTTTTTTTTTAGTTTATAGTGTTATGTAGTATTCTTTAAGTGTTTTCATTTCTTTTATAGGTTTTGATTCTAGGGAAAACACTTATTTTTAATCAGTTTTGTTTTTCAAAGATAATTACTTAATTCTGCTGACTTTTATTGCTTTTTCAGAACTTTTGACTTCTTGTATAATTATCTTACAAATTCCATATATAAAAAATGAGAGATTTACCAAGTATGACTCAAAATTTGATTTTGATTGCAAAAATATACCCAAATTTAATTCAAAAGCAAAAATAACCCAAAATCTTTGTGAAATTACAACCAGCCTCTTGTGACCAAACAAAAATACATAACACATTTTTACGAATATATCTCCGCTAAGTCTTCTAAGTCTTCTGAGATTTTGTTAAGTTTTCTGGACGACGTCCACAGAAGTCGTCTGGTATAGTTGATCTTAAAAATAATTTATAAATTTGTAAAAAATATTTTGATAAGCGAAAAATTAAAATCATGTAATTATAAACAATTTTAAATGATATAAATTAAGATATAATAAAATTGAACTGTTTTCAACATATATGAGTGAAAGTAGTGAATCATGATATTCTTTGGTCTAGGGTTTGGCAACATATGTTGTAGTATTGTATGTATTCTTAGGGTTAGATTTTGGAAAGCTTAAATGTATTTTAAAAAATTAAATTTTTATCTACATGTGATTATTTCTGTGTATAGTAAACACTTTTTAGTAAACACTTTTTAAGTTTAATTTGATTTTATAAAGTGTTTAGTTAGTTAATTTAGTTTATGGACTATGTTTAGGGTCTAGACGACTAACATGTAAGTCGTCTGGGAAGTCTTCTAACTCCCGCTAAAAATATTTTAGTTTCCCGCTAAAAATATTTTAGTTTCCTGCTAAAAACATTGAAGTCTTCTGGGTGACTTACAAGTAAGTCGTGTAGTAAGTCTTCTGATCGAAAATATTTAACCTTATTGGAATTTTTGTCTCCATATATAAAAAAACATTTACACATTCTCTCTCCTCCTCTTAAATGGCTGCAACAAAAATGGTATGTTCCTCATTCTAAAACTCTCCAACCTCTTTCTAATCTTTTTGAACTTATAAACACCAAACTTTATATCAATTTATTGTTTTTGTTTCATGTCTTTCTCACTAGTTTATCTTGTTTTGCAGGTTTTTCATCACATGGTTCTCATCTTCCACTCATTTAAAGGTAAATTTAATAATTTTAGATATGTATTTTGTGTGTTCTATAAAGGTAGATCTATCTAATATTCCACTCATTTTCTCTGTTTTTTTAGCCATTTGAACGTTTTTGGAGATGCAGGTTTTTCAGATCTGGATTTGGATATGCAGGTTTTTCAGATCTGGAAGACTTCTAGGCTAGAAGACTTCCAGACGACTTCCAGGAAGTCTTCCAGATGACTTCCAGGAAGTCTTCTGACGGAGTCTTCTCCCATGTCTCCCTTTCATAATAGATCTGAGCGTTTTGGTAAGTTCTTATGTTGATTTTTATTCATTTGGTAACCTTCTGTTGCATAAAATTCATATTTTTTTCCCAAACTAAAACTCTTCAAACCCACTATAATCTCTTTGACTTGAAAACACTAAAATTTATATGAATTTTTCATTTTTGTCTTATGTCTTTCTCACTAATCTATCTTTTTGTTGCAGGTTTTAATCAGAAGGTTCTCATCTTCCACTTGGATATGTACTTTGTGTGTTCTATAAAAGTATGTATATCTAATTTTCCACTCATTTTCTCTGTTTTAAGCCATTTGAACGTTTTTTTATATGAAGTGCAGGTTTTACAGATCTGGATTTGATATATATGTTTTTCAGATCTCGATCAGACTTTGGAAGACTTATGGAAAGTCTTCTCGGAAGTCTTCTAAAATAAAATGCACTAGAAGACTTCCTGGAAGTCTTCCAGACGACTTCCAGAAAGTCTTCCAGACGACTTCCAAGAAGTCTTCTGACGGGGACTTCTTCTATATCAAGTGGAGTCTAAGTTTCTCATTGTAGAGGAATAATCTATAATAGTTTTGTTTGTGGTCTGCTTTGGAATTTGCATGTGTACTCCTTTAATTGTGACTTTTTTTGTAAATTTGAAGAGATATTAACGAAAATGTTTGGTAAATATGTTCATTTTCCACGACATTATCTTGCCAAAATTACTTGACATAATTGAAGTTATTGATACAACTTCAATAGCAAAACACAATAACACAAAAAATTAATCAAATTTATTACAACTAAGGGAGAAGAATTCTCAAGAAAACTTAGTCAAATTCACAAAAGATAAAACATTACATAAGTTCAAAAGTAGAACACTTTCATTAGATACATAAGTAAAAAATATATCTTATGATCTGAGAAGACACATTAAACCATGTTACTTGATATTCTTGAAGTTACTTAACATTTTTGAAAATTAAATAAACATATCTTAAAGTTACTTAACAAATTTACAAAAACTAACGTAGAAGACTTCCCAATTAGCTAGAAACTGTAGTAAGCATGAATGTTGGTAATCTTATAAATATCACCAATTAAGTTATAAATTTCATTCAGTAGCCCCAATATTGACTAATATACATGAATTAACAAAAAAAAAAAAGTCTTTATAGTTTTAGAGAAAATGAAAGTTTATTAAACATTGACGCATACGACTTCCACGGAGGTCGTTTGGTAGACTTCTAGGAAGTCGTCCATTTAGGTTAGTTTTGCAATTGATTTTTAACCTAGATGACTTACGTGGAAGTCGTCTATCTTTGTTTGTTAAAAAAAATCGAGACGACTTCCATGTAAGTCGTCTAGGAAAAATGGGTTAGTTTTGTATTTGACCGGATTGTGTCAGAAATTTGACTTTTCCTGAATGGCTTACATGGAAGTCGTCAAGTAGAAAATTAAAAAAATCAATATTTTATTATGCCTAGACGACTTCCATGTAAATCGTCTCAGGTTAGTTTTGCAATTGAAAAGTAAAACAAAAAAAATTATTTTTTCTAGACGACTTACACGAAAGTCGTCCGTCCGACGACTTACATGAAAGTCGTCCAAGATAAGCAAGGTTTAACCAGAATCTCGGAATAAAATCATGGACGACTTTCGTGGAAGTCGTCTGATGGACGACTACCGTGTAAGTCGTCTAGACAAAAATTATTTTTTTGTTTTATTTTTCAATTGTAAAACTAACTTGACTTATATGTAAATCGTTTAGGTATAACAAAATATTGATTTTTTAATTTTCTACTGGATGACTTGCATGTAAGTCGTCCTGGAAAAGTCAAATTTCTGACACAATCCGGTCAAATGCAAAACTAACCCTTTTACCTAAGACGACGTACATAGAAGTCGTCTCGATTTTTTTTTAACAAACAAAAATGGACGACTTCCATGTAAGCCGTCTAGAAAAACACAATTAAAAGTCAATTGCAAAATTAACATCTGCATTGACCAGAAGACTTCCATGTAAGTCGTCTACAGCCAGACGACTTACCCGGAAGTCGTCTGGACGAACATATCTGAAAAAAAACTAATTTCATAGTTTCAACCAGTGAGATAACTTGTTTAGCACACAAAAGTCTTCTCCAAGCACCCAGAATCTCAAACAAAAGTTATCCACCAAGAATCGTAAGCTTCAATGGCTCTATGAACCATAAAAATTTTAGAATCAAAATCTTGAGTTTTTTTTGGATGAATATGGAGAGAAAGTAAAGAGATGTTATTTTTGGTTCATAAGAATTGAGAAAGAAAGAATGTAAATCGATTTTTAGGTGTATTAATAGCTTCGAATTGGTTGTTCATGGTGGTTAGAGTATTGATGGCAATGACAATATTGTGAATACTTGAGGAAGATGAGGGTGATAAAGTAAAATATGCATTTTCAAAAAAAAAAGTGATGGTATTTTCGTGAATAATCTGAACTTTGGGGGTGAAAGAGGCAAATCAAAATTCCAAAAAAACATGGGTTAGTTTTGTGTTTGACTTCAAGTTTTGAGTCATATTTGAAAAAAACCCTATAAAAAATGAGGTGATTAAAAAAGTTTTTTTTTCAACAAGTCTTTTTCTAACTTATAAATTCATGCAATGGACAGTTTATATGTATATGTATATATATATATTTTTTTTGTGCACAGTGTATATGTATATGTATATGAGCAGATAAGAAGGAATCGAATCAATGACAATTATTGTTTGTGATCCTGCAGGAACTGGAGAGCACTTCACGTTCGTTGCACACGTGTATGTCCAATATCACACGCCATATAAACCGGTGATTCCAGAATGGCTAAGAATGTGTCCAGAAATGACAACGTGGTTTCCGGTTCGCAACAAACCGAAATCGTAATAAACGTTTCTAACTGTCATGATCTTGATATTAATTCCATGCACGTGTGGGTCAGTTCGACGTTAATTCTAGTACTACACTCGTACGTTCGCTTCATTTATTTCTTTGAAACTCGTTCGCTTAAAATTTGATTAAAAATTCGAATAATTGAAGCGAATCAAATTGACAAAAAGAAGACGGCAGTATAACCTTTTTTTAATGAGATACTTTGTTATAAAGCGAAAGATTATAAAGAGTTAAAGACCATATATTCGCTTTATGAGTTTTTTTTTTTTTTGCCGTCTGATATTTATAAAACAAAAAAAAACATAATGTACAAGCAGGTTATTAAAAGCCCAAACGATAAACTTAAAACCAAGCCCACAGACGGACAACATAAAAAACACACAGTCGAGGCCCAACCAAATCCACCCAGGACGAAAACACGTGGACAAACACGTGTATACAGCGAAAGGAAGAAGAAGACACGCGTCGAACACCAAGACACCGCCTCCATGCTTCCACCGATCAGAGTTTTTCACCGGAGATTCACCTCGTCGGTGCCGCAACAGACACCGAAAACCTACCGGGACCAGAATCACCATCAACGAAAACACCAGTTTCAGATCATACCCCTTCATTTCTGTGTTCCAAGTGTTGTAGAGCATCAATCGCCTATCGAGATCTCATCCAAACTTTTTGCCACAAACCCAAAACGAAGGAGGTTTACCCAGATCAGAAACACTAACCAACAGAGAGCTTCAAATCGTCCAGCGACGAGATCTCTTCCGTTACATCGCACCACCACATCCATAAAACAGAACCATCAACGAAGCAAAACAAAAGTCGGCGGCGCAAGGCTTAGAACCTCCGCACCCCAAAGTCATTAGCCGGAGACGAAGGAGCTGTATAAGCTTCCACATCCCGGAGCCAAACTAGGGAGAATCCGACGGTCCCTTCTCCCTCCAAAAAACATGCAAGTTGGAAAAAAGAAATTAAGAAACAGAACCGGACCGACGGTGGCTGTGGAAGCCCACGCCGTCGGCCGGAAAGAACTATTCACGGCTAAGTTGATCTAGAGAGAAGAACTGTGTTTATGTTTGAGAGAGAAAACCTAGGGTGTATACAATTCGCTTTATGAGTTTAACATGTATGGTCTTATTAATTCCGTAGAACTCTTATAGTAATTAATAAATTAAATAGAATTATCCACGAATATGTGGATCCCTATAGAGAAGCATAAATAATTGTGTAAAACTTCAAATTGAATTATACTATTATACATGATTTATTTCTTCGGTGGTGTTGTACCACTTTAGCCAAATTAAAAAGTGGTTGCTAAAGGGAATTATTCTGTTATAGATTCCACCATCGAAGCTAAAAGCAAATTAGATATAATTCTGATAAATAGATGACTGCTTAAGTGAAAAACGCATGGGTGTTTTTGGATATCATATAATATATGTGTGGTCGATGAATAGTATTGAAAACATATTCAATCATTTATTAATTGTGAACGTTAATTTAATTAGCACCAACTCGTGGAGCATGAGTATTAAGAAGTATCAGGTATGTACAAATAGTCTCACCATACAAGTACAACCATAGACATAATTTGATGGACAACCTTTTACATAAAACTAAACACATTTGGTAGATAGGAATCTTAATCTCTGCCGGTTTAGTTTTCTTCCTTGTATGCTACTCTTGTATTGTATCTTTCAAGTTTCAATCTAACATTTTCAGTGAAAAAGAAAGAAAGATAGAAATCCTAATTTCGGACAACATTTTCCAGTTAATTTTCATTTTTTTGATAGTTATATTTCATAAAAATCATCTGACTTAAACATCAGATAATCTTTGAAAATAAGCTATATTTTTCAAATATCTTATAGGTTCTGTTACATGTGTTTTTAAATCTTTCCGGATATACCCTTTTAATTTTTTTCCTATAAAAACTTATTTTAAAATATTACACAAATCGATAATATAATAAAATAATTTTTTTTTTAAAAAAAACATATGTAAATATATAGTTTCACAAAAATCACAAATTAATAATTTATATATAAGATTTATATAAGTAAAAACAAAACATTGTGTTATTTATTTTATATTCACAGTGGAGTTCATCTCTATTTTTAACACTTCACTATATTTTGATAATATTTAGTAAAATTATATCAAAAACCATATTAAATTATATGAAACATAAATAGTATAAGAAAAACAATACAAAAGTCACTTTTCTAAAATTTAATTAATATATGTACAATAAAATCAAATATTTTTTTTATTAAAAATATATTACGAAAGTATAAAAATCTAAAAAAAAATGTAAATCAATAACTCTATAAATTAATAAAATACTATAATTCTAACATTATTAATTTATAGAATTTTTTACAGTATATTCATTTGCTGTTTCACTAAAATCACAACTGATTCAATCATCTGTAAATTCTTATTTACTATATATATAAATTATATCCAAACATTTTCCATATTTTCAATTAATTATTTCCCTAAATAATATTAATTTACTTTTTTTTTTACTTTTAAAGACACCAAATAGTTGAGAAAGAGGACACCAAACATTTTCCTTAGCGACTGCAAGTGTCTGGTTGATGAGTTGAATCAGTTTTCCACTGAAAGAACCATCAAAGAAGTCCGTATCACGGAGGCATCCTCTTTGCTGCGAGACATTAAGGTTATGACTAAAGCAGAAAATTTTAGTTTCCATTATGTACCACGATCTTTGCTTATGTATGTTGATGCTTTACCGAAAGATGTTAGAACTAGGTCTTTAAGTTATGTAATTTCATGGACTTCATGATAATAAAAATAAAAAGTTGACAAAAAAAAAAAAGAGGACACCAAACATTATTTTTGACTATAAAACTCATATTTTATGTTGTGGGTTGATTTTAAAATATGGTTTGTTCTCACCGCCCATGCTGCTGAGCGGTTTCAAGTTTCAACGATATCATACAATTGTCTCCAAGTTTTATTAATATTATTTGGGGTAAACAAAATTTTGTTGCCTTTTAGTTTATAACTTAAGGACAAACATGTTAATAAGTCTCTTTCTATAACCAATAGTTGAAAATTTAAAATGATATCGCAAACAAGAAAACTTTGGCTCTTAACTATAGCTTGAAAGCCAAACATTTGATAAGTCTCTCTTGTTTTTAAAATAAATTGATAGCTCTCTTTCTATAGCCAATCGTTTTAAAATTAAAAATGAAATCGCAATCATACATGTTTTCTACCGCTGCGTTAACCATATTACAATAATTTAATGGAGTAACGTTCATAACCACAATCGGCCACTTTCATAAATTCCAAACTCTGGCATATCGAACATTAGGCGATAGACAAAACATGTGTCAGAACTCTCATAAATTGAACCTAACGTTGACAATAAGATCCGACGGTTTGCGGCATTTTCATGCTGTACATTTATAATTTTCGAATCGAAATTTGTATTTTACACTTTTTTTTTGTTCTTGTTTTTCTAACTATATTGTTTACTTCCATCTTTGGAGATACCAGGTATTATTTTCTAGTGAAATATTTAAACTATATATCCGAAACGATTTCGTAAAACCAAAATAAATCAATACAGTTAGTAAAGTTGGGGTGGACTAAAACCGGACCCAACAATAAGTAATTTCTTCTTTTTCTTTAAAAACTTGTCTTCAAAGTTGAACATAACATTTATCTTTGAAATCATGTGATAATTCACTTTATAGAAAGCCTAAACTATATGAATCGGTATCCCACTTATCAAAGCACCACATATTGTCCTTTTTTCACAATCAACGCACTTACCTTTTCCCCATTTTAATCTTCCTCATAATTACACTGTTTTTAAAAAAAATTGGTAGTATATAGTAAGAATACACATTCAGAGAATCAGCTTTAATTTAAATGGAAATCCAGACCTGATTACTATCAATAAATATCAGCATATGGAAAGAGTTTGACTAATCAATATTTTGTTGAAGTACCTCTATACATCCCCTCAAGAGCCGAAAACAAAAAAATCAATCTTTCTCTCAAGTAAAGCAACTTCAAAAACTGGTTAACCCAACCCAACAACCATAACCCAAAAAAAAAAAAGAAGTCGGATCTCTTTTTCTTAAAAGTCTCGCCTTTTGTTTCTTTTAGGATCCTTCCTTTTTCAAAAAAAAAAAAAATTCTCTCCTTAACCATTCTCTGTTCCTCAAAACAGTTCAGTTCTGTCTGGTAATAAAAACAAAATCCTGAAGTCAATTGCTTCGTCAAGATTCGCTTTTTTTAACATCTCTACTCTCTTAAGGATTCATGGACTTCTCGAACTCCTGAGTCCCCCCAGAAACCCACCATGGATATCGAATCCAGAAGTTATCAGAACACCGTCAAGGTACCGATTCAAAGATCGATCCATGTTTTCATCGAATCTTTCTTCTTAAAAACGAAACCTTTTAATTTGATTTTGCAGAAGGAATCATGGAGAACGGTACTGACATTAGCCTATCAGAGCTTAGGAGTCGTGTACGGAGACTTGAGCATCTCTCCTCTTTACGTATTCAAAAGCACCTTCGCGGAAGACATCGAACACTCCGACTCCAACGAAGAGATCTTCGGCGTCTTGTCGTTCATCGTCTGGACCATCACCCTCGTCCCTCTCTTCAAATACGTCTTCATCGTCCTCAGAGCCGACGACAACGGCGAAGGAGGCACCTTCGCTCTCTACTCCCTCCTCTGCCGTCACGCACGGGTCAACTCGCTCCCGAGCTGCCAGCTGGCCGACGAGCAGCTCGCCGAGTACAAGACCGAGTCGCCGTCGGAGGAGGAGATGGGCCCTCCGTCGGGGTTCGCGGCGAGGTTGAAGTCGACGCTCGAGAAGCGGAGAGTGCTGCAGAAGGTTTTGCTCGTGCTGGCTTTGATCGGGACTTGTATGGTGATTGGTGATGGTGTCCTAACGCCTGCGATTTCAGGTGAGTTTTAGATAAAAAGTCGTTTACTTTGACTTGTTCTTGTTTGATGTCTAGTCTCTCTGACAAGGACATGATCAACTGTTCATTCTTTTGTGTCGTCTGTTACAGTTTTTTCTGCAGTATCAGGTGTTGAGCTTTCAACGGCCAAGGAGCATCACAAGTGTAAGTTCTTTTTTTTTCTTGATTAGTTTCAATCTCAAAACGTTAAATCTTTGTGATATCGCATTTGCTATTCAGAAAGTCATCGGTTTCTTTACTCAGCCGTTGTTCCCACCATCTGTTTATTAGATTGCTTTGACATTGTTTTGCACGTAACACGTATAGTGCATCACTTTCCCGTTTGTTTTGATGGCCCATACCTATTGAATAAGCGTATATCAAGTGGCTGTATATATATATATATATATATATATATATTATCCAAAACTAAACATTTGGATCTTTGTGTTATCAACTCTTTGTCTAAATATATATCCGTAACGGCCATGATGATCTTGTAATAAATGTTATTCTGATTGTGTTTGAAGCTTTTTTTTTCTCTGTTTTTTGTTTGCTTGTGCAGATATAGAAGTACCTGCTGCTTGTGTAATTTTAATAGGTTTGTTTGCGCTCCAGCACTACGGTACACACCGAGTCGGGTTCTTGTTCGCTCCGGTGATTCTGCTGTGGCTTATGTGCATAAGCGCCATCGGTGTTTACAACATTTTCCATTGGAACCCGCATGTGTACCAAGCCCTCTCTCCTTATTACATGTACAAATTTCTCAAGAAAACTCAGAGCAGAGGTTGGATGTCCCTTGGTGGGATCTTGCTCTGCATTACAGGCTCAGAAGCGATGTTTGCTGATCTCGGTCATTTCTCTCAACTCTCCATCAAGGTAATGTTCAAGAAATCGCTAGACCGTAACTAGACCAGACGCTTATAAGCGCCTAGGCGGGCGTTTAGACTTTTTAAATTAATTTTTTTGTCTAGTTTTATTGAAGGATCTTGTTTATGTTGCAGATTGCTTTTACATCACTTGTTTATCCGTCTTTGATACTGGCTTACATGGGACAAGCAGCTTATCTCTCTCAGCACCATGTCATTGACACCAGTTACAACATTGGGTTTTATGTATCTGTGCCAGAGAAACTGAGATGGCCTGTTCTCGTGATCGCTATACTCGCTGCTGTTGTTGGAAGTCAAGCCATCATCACCGGAACGTTCTCCATCATCAAACAATGCTCCGCGTTGGGATGCTTCCCTAAAGTGAAGATAGTTCATACGTCGTCGAAAATCCACGGTCAGATCTACATCCCTGAGATCAACTGGCTCTTGATGGTCCTTTGCTTAGCTGTCACCATCGGGTTTAGAGACACTAAGCGGTTGGGTAATGCTTCAGGTATGTGACTTTAACACCTACTTCAGGTAGTTTAAGACAGTTGCTAACTAATGTTTTCTTTATAGGTTTGGCGGTTATAACCGTTATGCTGGTGACGACATGTCTGATGTCACTAGTGATCGTGCTCTGCTGGCACAAGAACATCCTCTTCGCTATCGCTTTCGTTGTTTTCTTCGGCACTATCGAGTCGCTCTACTTCACGGCTTCGCTCATCAAGTTCCTCGAAGGCGCGTGGGTTCCAGTCGCCCTCTCCTTATGCTTCCTTGCGGCGATGTGCACGTGGCACTACGGGACGCTCAAGCGTTACGAGTTCGACGTGCAGAACAAAGTCTCGGTCAACTGGCTCCTCAGCCTCGGCCAGACGCTGGGGATCAAACGCGTCCGCGGCGTCGGACTCATACACACCGAGCTCGTCTCCGGCGTCCCGGCGATCTTCTCTCATTTCGTAACCAACCTCCCTGCCTTCCACCAAGTGCTTGTTTTCCTCTGCGTCAAGTCTGTTCCGGTCCCGCACGTCCGACCTGAAGAACGGTTTCTGGTCGGACGCGTTGGGCCGAAACAGTACCGGATGTACCGGTGCATCGTGCGGTACGGGTACCGAGACGTCCACAAAGACGACATCGAGTTCGAAGGAGATCTTGTGTGCAGCATCGCGGAGTATGTCCGGTCTGAAGCTGCCGCCACGGTCGTTGAGGAGACTAATGGAGATGATGATGATGAGAGAATGTCTGTGGTCGGAACGTGTTCGACGTACATGCAAGGGGTCGAGGATCACGACGGGAGTGATCTTGACGACCCGGATAAGCCCGGGACGTCAGAGATTCGATCTCCCATGGCGAAGAAGAAGAAGAAGAAGAGTAAGGTTAAAAAGAAAGTGAGGTTTATCGTGCCGGAGACTCCGAAGATAGAGAAGGAGACGAGGGAGGAGTTGATGGAGCTAACGGAGGCGCGTGAGGGAGGCGTGGCTTATATAATGGGAAACGCGTATATGAGAGCTAAGCATGGGTCAGGGTTGGTGAAGAGAGTTGCTATTAACGTTGGATACGAGTTTCTTAGGAGGAACACTAGAGGTCCAAGAACCGCACTTACCTCGCCTCATGCGTCGACGTTAGAAGTTGGTGTGATCTACCATGTTTAAAAGGGGTATATTCGTCTTTTTATTTTGTACATGGTTTTGGTGTGTGTTAATTTGAAAAGTGAAATAGATTGTAGCTCAAGAAATTTTGTATTGTGGAAGGTTTTGCTAAAGGTTAACTCACTTCGAATCGGATAGAGAGTAATTTCTTTTCTTTCTTTTATTGACTTCTGAAAAAAAGCTTTGTACAAAACATATTGGTGTAATGTGCATAATATAGTATTATTTTATTTAAATTATGTCTACTTTAATTTCACTATGTTCCTTTAAGAAGTTACCATTTGGGTTACCAAAAACATCCTCCACATCATCACTAGCATAGGGGCTTTTGCTGACACATCAGCCTATCTTTCTGAACAAAGACGTAACTTTCGTTTACTCATATTCTACGACTATTAGTGGATAATGGATTGTGCAAAATAAGTTTAAAGCCCATTAATCAAATCCATCAGCTCCTTCCCGTGTTGCCTTAAGGTCGCCAAACACCACTATCTTGGCGAAACCGTTGCCGTTACGGTTGTATGCCGGTTTCATGCAATTTACTCATTGTTCCCCAAGAAAATGATCCTAAATTTGACTTGTTTCAAAACTATTTTCTCTCACGGCCACAAAGATAATCACACATATACAAAGAACCATTGCACCTTCTCTTTGTTGTTTGCTTCCATCTAGGATGACATGTTCGTTTGTCCATCCAAATGGACCATTTGGATGTAGATGAGAATTGTGTTTTTTACTATTAAAATTAACATCATCCAAATGGTCCATCCATATAAGTTTTAAATTCTAATCTTAAAATAAAACTCATCCAGATGAATTTAGTTGGTGCATCTAGATAGAAATGATCACCTCTCCACGACCCCTCCTATTTTCAAACCCATCCCGGAAGGCCCAAACATGATCCCCAGTTGCCACACATTTTATTTGACTCTCACTATTATCAATTAAACAATGTGTGTTAATTACACTAATCCAAACATTTTGCTGTGATCATATTTCAGATTGTACTTACCTGTACACTTTTTATTTGGATCTCATTACTATCAATTAAACAATGTGTGCCAATTAGAATAATGTAAACATTTTGCTGTAATCATATTTTACTTTGTACTTACATGTTGTCCCTAATGAAAAAAACCACTTTTGGCTTTGCAAGATCATCGAAATGGAATTTAGAGTTGAAGACCACTCCCATTGCATCTACAAGATTAGTGATATCGATTCTATAAATTAAATCTACACAATCTGAAATATATTTTAGTAGTTAGCATTTGTACCTATGGGATACTCTTGGTATGATGTGAGAGACTTGATGGATGCACTTGAACTACATGTAATGACGATTGATAAGAGGATCGATGATGCGGACTTCAGTAGAAGGCGTAACAGTTAGTGTGAATGGGGAGTTTGTTGCCTTAAAACCTAGATAGGCATGGTCAACTTCTACACGAAATATTTCCACCCACTGTTCCTCTTGTTTCTCTAGTCCTCTAAATCTATATTCGCTTCCTGCATAAATGTTCATCTTCATTTTGGTTCCCTGAAAAAAAAATAAAGTTAAATATCAAAATAACAATTTTTAGTTTGATTTATTTAATTTTATTTGATAACTAAGAGATGGTTATTATACACTTACATCTTCATCCGCTATGATATACCTCCAGCTGGATTCAATACCAGAAACATATGAAGCCAATGAGTAGATCCTGATTATCTTAACTCTGAAACGCTATGAAGTCAATCTATTGTTATATACAACTTCAGCAAGCTTATTGTAGTGTGACATATTCTTAGGAAATGAATAGATTATGTGTGGTTTCTTTGTAATTTGGTGCTTTCAGTAGTTTTTATTTTTCAGAGATATGCGATTAGATTGAGCAAACTGAATATATGTAAAGGAAGAGAAGGAGACGATTTTGGATTTACAGTTTAGTGACATAAGAGAGAGTCAAGTGTAATGATGATTATCTCTAAGAGAAGTGGCTGTTGAGTGAGAAGTTGTGTTTCTTCGAGGCGTCCATCAAATCACAATTAAATTAAAAGGTTTATCACCTTCTCCAAATAAATTAACGTTATATATCTTAGACTAATAACCATTTATTTTTATCCATTCATTTCAATTTAGGAGAACACATGGAGAACTGGAATTTGGCTTCTCTCCCTAATTCCATCATTCATCAGATTCTCTCAAAGGTAGCAAAAAACAGTATTCGTGACTTCGGTAGTGCAAGAGTTGCTTTTCTTGGGTTTAAAGAAATTGGCCGTGAAGATTACTTTTACAGATCTGCAAATCTCACTTTCATGAATGAATGGATAGAAGAGGTTAATGCTCTTACAACATTAAGGCTTAGGTGCTACCATTTCGGTAATCCAGAGGCCATCTACTTGCGAGGTATGTATGAGTTCTTCATGCTCCATTTAGTTCATGAAGGAAGAGAAAAAATACGTCTTGTTGGTGAAAGAGGATGCTTGCTGGAAAAATATGTTGATGGTATGATGAACTTAGCATTTAGCGTCGATGATAGAGGATTGGTTCACAACTATCCTAATTTTACACGTGAACATGTTGATCGGATGTCTCACATTATCACTGCTCCCGAACTCTCAGGCCATTGGGATTACGATAAACCTGGGATGTTTTTGTCTGTATTCGAAAGAATAGATGCTAACGTCTCGTACGCTGCTGGTGCTCTAGAATAGAAGAACCAGTGTTTGTAGTCTCCATAGATGGATCAAGAACAAAGTGGTTATGTGAAAATTGTTTCTGGCAATCTGCAGCTTATAGGTTATGTAGTGAAATACATTTGACTGCTCGTGAGTGATCAATTGGAGATTAGTTGTGTGTTGTGATGTAACTTTTCTCTACTTTAACTATTTTTGTTTAAAACACATTGTAATTATATATTTTAATAACGATTACTAATATTTGTGTCATATGTAAATATTAGGTATCAGTGACACATAGTTACGATCCAACATAGTTATTATTTTTTTTTGCTTAAATCAAATAATATAATTCATTATTTAGACTAAAAGGTTGACAAATGAAATAACTCAGACCGATGGACAGACGGAGGTAACCAATCGGTCGTTCGGGAATCTTCTTCGTTGCCTTGTTGGGGATAATATAAAGACGTGGGATGCAAAGCTATCTCAGGCTGAATTTGCGCATAACCACACATTGAATCGCAGCTTGGGTTATTATCCTTTTCATGTCGTCTATGGCATCACGCCTCGGTGTCCTTTGGATCTAGCTACAATACCCGATCGCACGAGACATCATGGTGAGGCAGTGGACTTCATGTCGGATCTCCAACAGATTCATCGACAAGCTCAGGCAAATTTGGAGGATGCAGCAGTAAAGTACAAAGCAACGGCAGACAAAAAGCGCATGGAAGTTCTTTTCGAACCTGGAGAGTTGGTATGTGTTTACTTAACGAAAGAACGGCTACCCTTTCGTGATTACAACAAACTCCAATCGAAGAAGGTGGGTCCTTGTGAAGTTTTAGAACACATCAATCTGAATGTTTACAAGGTCCAACTTCCGGCTCATTTGCGTACTTCCAACGTCTTTAACATCAAACACCTTTCCCCTTACCATGGCGATAACGAGGATCCAGATTCGTGGACGAATCTGTCTCACCCCGTGGGAACCTGATGCAGCGCATCATCTCTTTCACCGCCATTGTTGTGGGCTTTTCTTCTTTTGTTCTAAGTTTCCTTTTATCATTAGGACTAGATAATTGTGAACTTTCCTTTATAGCTTAGGGTTTTAACTATATCAAGCCTTATAAATAGCGGCTTTAGTCTTTGTAGAGACTCACGATTTTGATTGAATAAGATTTCTGAGTTTATTTTAAGAGCTTTCACAAGCACTGCGAAAAGTATTCGCGCCCTTAAGAGCTTTAACGAGCACTGCGAAGAGTATTCGCGTCCTTCACCTTGTTTTCGAAGTTACTTTTGTTCACAAGTCATCCAAGTTCGAGATCAAACCCTTGATCTTTGACTTATACGGCTTCCGCTCTCTATCACTTTTATTCTAATAGTGCAAGCTTTATACACTTCAAGCATTGATCTTGTCCCCAGGTTCTATGATTTATTAGTATGTTGAATGCGATAAGCATATATTTTGTTAGCGTAAATTCAAGAGGAGAGATATCACTAGTATGTTCCTCTATGTAGGTCATCATTTGAACAATTCATTTATTTTGTTACTAGGTGGTTGCCCGCGAATTCGCGGATATAAATATTGTATGAAAATATATGTTATGTATACAATGTCCTAAATTTTGAATAATATTTAGAAACATTAAAATATAATTTATAACTTCAGATAGTTTGAAAATCAGTCGTAAAGTTTCCATAAATTTGTTGTAAAAATAACTGATGAATATTTAGTAATAACAAATGTTTGTAGAATTATATATGTAATTATCACATTAACTTCTCGAACACATATTATGCATCTTTTTCGGCATCTTCTTATTTTTCTCGTTACCATTTCGTTCTTTTTTTAAAAAAAATTGCTAATGTTTTCCTAATTTTTTACATATCTTTTGCCAAATTTTTATTTCTCTCTCTAAATAGTAATACAAAACATACAATCAATGAACCAAAAATCTTTCTTAGATATCTTTTCAATCATAACATTACTTACTCACTATATTATTTGACTTAAATACAAAACATTTTTTTAAATCCTACGTGGACGCTCTCAATGGTTTATAACCTCAAATTTTATATAGTATAGATTTTAAAATATCTCATGAGATAGAAGGAATTCTCATGATTTTGAAATTCTTTTTTTTCTTTCTTTTTGATACTTTCCAGTCTTTTGTTGCCTTGCCTCTTATGGCCTTAGATACTGCACTTTGACTTGTTAATTTTTTTTCCCTTGAGAAATCAAAGCTAGTTTACGAGCTTTCGTGTGTTTTTCAACTCTAACCAGATCTTGAAATCTCATCATGCATCTGCTCTCTTGATCGCGCACGCTCCTCCTTATAATCATGAAGAAAGCTACAATCTACCCACTCCGTGTTTCCTTCTTGCTATATCACCAGGTTCCCGTTTTTTTCTTGTTCTGTTTGCTTTTTTTTTCTTCTTCTTTCTCAAAATTAATTCGAATTTGTTTTGTATCAGATAAAATGGGTAATTTGTTGGGGTGTGGAACTTCCCTAGAAGTTGACGGTACGGCGGTTGTGGAAACTAAAGAATCTTCTGTGAAAGAGAAGATCAAGCTTCAGAAAGACATTGTCCAGGCTCTGGATGCGGAAATTCGCAAACATGTCACTTTGGAGAACAATGCCATGGATGCAATAGTTAGTAGGAAATGTTATTATTGCCTCGGATTTGAAAAAAAAAACTTGCAACCCCATTTTTTTTAATGTCTTTGTGTTTGTTAGAGAAAGCAAAGGCTCCCTCTAGCGAAAACTACATTGGAGTCCAGACGTAAAGCCGCCGCCGAAACTGCTTCCTTCTTAGAGCGCCAGCTGGTTGATCTGGAGAACGCAACCTACACCAGCTGCATCATTGAGGGAGCAATGGAGGTCGAAGAGGCGAGGCAGCATCTGCTCCGTGGGAGGATCTCCTCTTCCTCGGAGAGAAGTAGATGCTGAATAACTCTTACTCTCTCTTACTCTTGATCTTGCTTATGTTAAAAAATATTTTTATTATATGTCTCCTCTATTTCTCTCGAAACTTGTTATTTAAGTTGTTGTGTTGTTTGAATGATGAAAATTTCGAACCTACTTTATTAGGTTAATGAGTTGGGTATTTTCCTATATATCAATCTCCTTCACTCTGTTTCGTTCTTCTCTTGTAGTGGTAGTATCAATCGATTGTAGGGACCTTTGGATCAGGGAAAGTCTTCGTTGCTAGCTTCGGTTCTTGGCGAGATGCACAAAATCTGTCCATGATGTTACTATTCTCATTAACTTTGTAATTTCGAGATAAGAACATAATCAATAAGCTAAAGCAAAGCAAATAAAGCTTTCTGCTTTTGTGTTTTCTTGTTTTGTTTTTGGCAAACCAAATGAATCAAAAACCTCTCTCTCTCCACATATGTGTATATCATTATCAATGAACACAAAGTGTTGTGATTCACATACCGTAGACTCCACTTAATAGATGCCAACGTGAATGAGTATGACGGGTCCGTCTTGTTGCATTCAAAAGGACAGGTTTTGATTAAACCCATATCTACAATATACCCTACAAGATATCAGAGAATGGTAATGACCCGAAAAGTCTTTTTTAGGACAAAAACATGGGAAAAAAATCCTTGTACCTAATTAACTAGGCCTGGGCACTTTACCCGATACCCGAAGCTGCATCCGAACCCGACCCGAATATATAGGAAAACGTAGGAACGGTTTATGTTTAGGCCAAGGATCCAGAAGAGCATATGAGTTTCCACATGTGGCAAGACTTTAGTCACAGAATATAACAAGCATTGATTCTCACCCTCCACCAGTATAATGCAATATTATGCAACAACTCGTGATGGTCACATTATATGGTTTTTTTAGAAGTGAGCTAATCTGATTCAATCAAGTTTCCTATGAAAATAAATGGTAAAGGGATAGGCAAGCCATTCTATTAGGAAACTGCAGTTAGATGCAACATCACAAAACTTCTTCCCGTGTACTTTTCTCTAACCGTTTTTATCTTTAAACATTGTAGCATGATGACTAAGATCAAACTAACATTGGCGATATCAGTGACACCAACCTAAAGCAATAGATAAGTTTGAGAGAGGCTGTCGAAAGCGACAATGTGATTTTCCTGACCTGAGTACTAGTCGTGGACCATATGCTGCAACCTCAGCCTGTAGATCAAAAGGGAAGTGATAAGGTTCTTTGGACAATTTTTATGGCCAGGTTTGAACATAACTTTTGCAATAAGGATGTTTCAATTGTCACCAAGAGTAGTATCAAAAAGAAAAAAGATACATTAGGAGTGAAATGATGCATATGCCCTCCCGGAACAGTTCCCTCAGATACAAATAGTACTAGCTGGGAATTACATTAGTACTTTTTATCATATAATAGGAAGTTTAAGGAAACTATCTACTAGTAGAATGCTGTCAAAAGACTTTCACATCACATGTTAGTCTAATTAAAGTCCATATCTAAGTAACCCAATGAAGAGTTTAACTAAACCATTGATTTAAAGAAATCCCATCTTAGGCCCAGTAGATGAGAAGATAGATCGATTGCTCACAAATCAAATAGAACCAAAACATGCATTTCCTTTTTCATGGTAATTTTTGGAATTTTTTTTCTCACAATGTTAATGGTTGTTTGATGTGTAGGTGAGTCTCTTTAAGTTTTTAATTCTTTTACTTTGTTGTATAAACTTTGTAAACATATGTTAATGATCTATATATATAAGCATATATAATTATTGATGGCAATATGATAGCCAAGAAGCCTTGTTTCTGGACTTTGGAATACCTCACAAATCTGTATGGTTTATACTATATTAGTTTCATCAAAACAGAGCCAACACACTCACTGAGACTCAAAGTTCACATCTTTTATTTCTTTTTTCAGGAACCTGGGTCTAAACTTCTGACGGGATCCTTGTCTCCTGCAATTGGAAACCTGACTCGGATGGAATGGCTGTAAGGATGTGAGAGACTTTCTTTTAATAATGAACCTTTTTACCAACATTTTTCTTGTCTCTCACGTAGGACTTTTTAGATCAATGCGTATCTTCTTGGTTTTTGTTGAAATACATTGCTTCTTGAGGATTTTAATGGTTCCTTTTTATGCAGTGCTGTTAGTTCAAATAACTTTTCCGGTTCTATCCCAGCCGAGATTGGGAGTTGTACAAAACTACAACAAATGTGAGTGTATCTGTGTAATGCTTATGTATTTTATATAGATTGCAACCTTAACCTTCGAGATCATTTAACGTTCGCCGTCTCTGTAGTTATTGCGCAACTATGTATATATTTAAGAATCTCTTACATATATTGCAGCTGGGGTGATTTTTTCTTACCGTTGTATCAGCTGGATGATGGATCTGGAAGTCACAGGTCGGATACCAGACTTTATTGGGAACTGGACCAAACTTGTTTCCTTGTAAGAAGATTTCTTTTCGACAGAGTTGAATTATGTATATAGTGGACTTGTTCCCTTGCTCTTATTTTACTATTATACTAGGGTAATAAACGCGCGTTGCGCAGAGTAAATTTATATGAAAATTATTTAAGAAATATCGTATTAAAAAAAAATTTATATCATTGATCGAATTAATATATTTGCCCCTTCAACAATTTTTAAAAACTTTTTTTTGTTAATTACATAATTTGTTTACTAATGAACTGATCCCATTTTTGAAAATATTTTAGATCAACTTTTATCGCATAAAAACCTAACGTTTAGGCCGAAAAATCTCATGCCTACTATTTGGTTACAATGAAACTATGTCAGCTTGGTTTTATATCATGATTTAGCAATTTAAAAGTTAATTATTGTTATGAGAAGTTTACGTTCACGTGTCAATCCTATCTATCTTCAATTTTTTTCTCTTTTTTGTGTCATTTTGGCTATTGCTCGATATAAATATTGACTTTTGCGTTTATTCTCATTTCTTTCTTTTATTTTGGCCTGAGATTTAGAAAATGTTTAAGATTCAAAATTATTAAAGAGATACATACTTAGGTTAAGATCTGCGCCTTGTGTAGAATAAATACTTATTTTATATTTTTCTGCATATTATAAAATAACAAAATAATAATTATATATTAAATAACTAAGAAATCAGTTACTATTATGTAATAAATTGGCTTACACATATAAATCAAATAACCGTTCTTGTTTATTCGCAGTCATTTTAGAATAAATAAATCAAAACAATCAATCTTATATATCGTATATAATATATAATTAAATTTAAACGATAAAATATATATATATATATATATATATATATATATTAACATAAACACCTATTAAAATAAAATTATTTATTTATATGATTTTATTATCATTGTATCTTATTATAGAAAAAAATTTAAACATTGATCACAAAAGTTTATGTGAGACTTTTAACAGTTTTAGTAATTTATACTCGTTTTGAAAAATTCAAACTACAACATATACAAAAAAATCTAAAATTTTAATACATGATTAATGTAATTGTGTAATTTATTTTAATAGTAAAGAATTAAAAAAAAATGATAGATAGCATACAGATTATTAGCAAATCTTCATTATTTAAAATCATTAATTACTATATATATCATAATTACATTAGGTAATTCTGAGGTTTTATTTAAGAAAATAAAATATAATAAATAGCTACTTTGCTTTAGTTAATATCATATGATATCATATAGTTGGTATTAAATGTTTCTAGATAGATATAAAAATCGAATTGGACCAACATGTTTTTTAATTTCAATGTGAGTCTGACACATATGACTAATTAAATACCTAATTGATTGACACATAAGCAGATGACCTTTTTTTAATTATTACAAAATTGAGATTACATCTTTTCAACTGTTTCTCAATAGGGGATGTTAATTTTACTCAGTGGGGAAAAACTCTTCATTGCAGGAGAATTCTCGGAACTGGTTTGAGTGGTCCAAAACCGTAGTCATTTTCTAACTTAGTTTCTTTGACAGAACTGTATGTGTTGCACTGTTTGTCATAATCTTTATTGTTACTCATCTTTTGGCTTCTCACATATTTATATCCTAAATGTAGGAGGCTAGGTGATATATATAGCTAGTGGAAGCTCTTCTCTTGACTTCATCAAAAACATGAAATCTCTAAGTATATTGTAAGACAGCTTCGATTTGGATTCTACTCCAGCTCCATGATCAGATTAATTTACTGTTGAATTGTTTATCTCCCCTTCGTGTATTGAACGTTGATGATTTATGTTGTAGAGTATTGAGGAACAGCATCTCGAAGGGATAATACCCTCTAATATTGGAGAATACTCAAGTTTGCTACAAGTGTAAGTACATACGTCAATGAGACTGTGTTTCATCAGTACGCTCTGAAAGCTGTTTTAGGGTCTTTTCTGTAAATGAGCGTGTGACGATATGTGAAGTCACCAACAATATGAAATGATCTTAAAATTGGTGATAACCAAATTTTTATTTTCTTCTCGGTCATTCCTTAACATGAATCGTTAAATGTGTTACAATGTCTATTTTCCAGTGATTTAAGCTTCAACATGCTATATCTCGGCGTCCCCGACGACACAGATATGATATCTATACTATGATTGAGGAGGCACTGAACAAGCAAAGAAGTAAAATGAGTGCAGAGGATGATATTGTGCTTTGGAAACGCAACACTGATGAGTTCAAGCCAAAGTTTATCACAAAAAGCACGTGGTCCCTTCTCCGTACTGCAAAACCTCTAGTAAGCTGGTCCTCTAGTGTCTGGTTCACTCTCTCAACGCCAAAATACAGCTTCATGGTCTGGCTAGCTATGCATAATCGACTCTCCACTGGGGATAGAATGCGCCAATGGAACAATGGAACAAACCCAGGATGTATCTTCTGTCAACAGCTTGAAACCAAGGAACACCTCTTCTTCGAATGCAGCTATTCAAATGAGGTATGGCTGTGTTGACATGAAGAATTAAACAAAGGGAAGTTAGTGGAGGAAGTGGGAGAAGTGGCCATATCACTTACCAAATGGGGAGGAATGGCTAGTCCACTACTAGTTAGTGGAGGAAGTGGGAGGAGTGGCCATATCACTTACCAAATGGGGAGGAGTGGCTAGTCCACTACTAGTTATTTATTCTTCCACCATTGAGTGCTTATTGCTTTTGTTTCCTTTAAATACACCATGTATGTTACACAATTAAACATACAATTTAATACAAACATTTCTTTCATTCTCTCAATCTCACAAATCCTCTCATTCTCTTAAATTCTCAAATTTCTCTTCTCTCTCAAATACTTACGGTTACTTCACTCCTTTTTACTTTGTTCGTGTGCTTCATCACGGTTAAAACACTTAGAAGCTCTCATAATCCCACAAATTATCATGGTATCAGAGCAGCAACAATCTTGAAACCTTTCTAAATTCCGCAAAATCAAAACTCTGTTTCTAGTTCTTAAACTCTACCTCTGACCAAGTAAATCCCCAAGATGGAGAACAACAACAACAATAACAACAACCGCATCAGCATACCTGTGACCCTGAAGGGGATTAACTACCTCTTGTGGGCCAGGATGGTGAAGATTGCCCTTGGAGGAAAGGGTTTGTGGAGTCATGTCTCAGCAGAAGCAGCTCCAAAACAAACCACCCAAGGAGAAGATGGACAGGAGATTGTGGTAGCTACTGATGAAGACAAATGGGCTCAGGAAGATCTCATGGTTCTCACAGTGCTCCTTAGCTCCCTAGAACCCGCCATCATGGAGTCTTACTCCTACTGTGAAACTACCAAGCAGCTGTGGGATACACTCTACAAAGTGTATGGAAATACCTCCAACCTTACAAGGGTCTTTGAAGTAAAAAGAGCTATCAATACCCTCAACCAAGGAGATATGGAGTTCCAGCCTCACTTTGGCAAGTTCCGGTCTCTTTGGGCAGAGATGGAACTACTCAGACCACATACTACCGACCCCGCCACTCTCTTAACCAGGCGTGAAGAGGACAGAGTGTTTGGACTACTGCTCACGCTTAATCCATCTTATGGGAGCTTAATCAAGCACATCCTGAGAGCTGACAAGTTACCTGACCTGGATGAAGTATGCGCTCAAATTCAGAAGGAAGAAGGCTCTGTGGGCTTATTTGGAGGCAAGGGAGACTTAAACATGGCACATCAAGCTGAACGAGCCGTGTCAAACAAGGCAGCTTACAAGCTAGATGAGAAGAAAAACTTGACCTGCGATCACTGCAAGAAGAAGGGCCACATGAAGGACAAATGCTGGATACTACATCCGCACCTCAAGCCCAACAAATTTAGGGACAACCGCCCTCAATACCAAGATGCAAGAGCCAACTTCTCAACTGATGGTGCTGAGCCAACAACACCAATCACCATGGGTATAAGCAACCTAGGTGTGGGAAGAGCTACTGCCTCCACATCAGGCTATGCCACGCCAAGAGCCAATCTAGATGAGACCATCAAGAAGTCTGACTTAACCGCTCTCATCAAGGCTCTCAAGGAATCTGGTATATCTAAAACTCTTGGTATCTCCCTTAATGCTTCTCACAATGCAAATGGTTCTATGAATAATTTTAAATCGGCTAAGCCCTTAGTTATAGACTCTGGTGCTTCTCATCACATGATAAGTGATTTAGAACTGATTAAGAACATAGAACCGGCTTTAGGAAATGTGATGATAGCAAATGGAGATAAAATTCCAATAAAAGGTGTAGGTGAACTTAGATTGTTTGATAAAGAATCTAAAGCTTTCTATATGCCTACATTTGCCTCAAACCTACTGTCTGTTAAAAAAGTAACTAATGATCTCAATTGTCAAGTTACTTTCACGCCTAACAGTGTATACTTTCAGGATATTGATTCTAGTAAGTTGCTTGGCAAAGGTGTTACCAAGGGAGACTTGTACTTACTTGAGGACACAAGACCTGTATCTCAATTATCGTGTGTGTTTCATTCTGTTTCTGAATTCCCTAAAGATGAAATCTGGCATGCTAGACTAGGACATCCCCATTCTCGTGCCTTGAACATCCTGTTGCCTAGTATTTCTTTTAAAAATGAGTGTGAAGCGTGTATATTAGGAAAACATTGCAGAACTGTGTTTCCTAAATCAAAAACCCAATATGAAAACTGCTTTGATTTGATTCACTCTGATGTGTGGACTGCTCCATGTGTATCTAGAGAACAACATAAATATTTTGTGACATTCATTGATGAAAAATCTAAATACACATGGATCACTTTGTTGCAATCTAAGGATAGGGTGCTAGAAGCATTTAAAAATTTTCAGAACTATATTACTAACCATTTCAATGTTAAGATTAAAATTCTTAGATCAGATAATGGTGGTGAATATACTAGCACAGCCTTCAAACAACATCTAGCCTCACATGGAATCATTCAACAAACCAGCTGTCCTTACACACCCCAACAAAATGGTGTGGCTGAAAGAAAGAATAGACACTTGATGGAAGTGGCAAGGAGTATGATGTTCCATACAAATGTACCCAAGCGGTTTTGGGGGGATGCAGTAGTCACAGCCACCTACCTAATCAACCGCACACCTACAAGAGTCCTCTTTGATGCCACCCCATATGAGGTACTAAACAAATCTAGACCATCAATTGATCATTTGCGTGTGTTTGGGTGTGTGTGCTTTGTTTTGATTCCAGGAGAACTAAGAAACAAACTGGAGGCAAAGAGCACAAAGGCAATGTTCATTGGATACTCTACGCACCAAAAGGGGTACAAATGCTATGTACCAGAGACAAGGAGAGTCCTAGTATCCAGAGATGTTAAGTTCATGGAATCCAAGGCCTATTATGATGAGAAGAGTTGGGAGGAACTCAAAGATCTATCTCATTCTGCCTCGGACAGAGCTAACAACCTGAAGATTCTTATGGAAAGACTCGGCATTAACCTAGAAAAGGAACCAGAGAAAGGCCGGGACACTACTCCTTATAAAGAGACCATGGTTCATAACACTGAAGACTCTCATCCTGACCATGAAGGGGGGAATGAAGATCAACCGGCGCAAGCTCAACCTGAAGAAAACCCAGTATTATCTCATGATCAAGATGAGATGGGACAACCAGACACTGAAGCTCAAGAAGGAGAACCAAGCAGCAGTAATGAACCTGAGCAGACACAAGTCCTAAGGAGAAGTACAAGGATCAGAAGACCAGCCTCAGATTGGGTTAAAAATGATTTTGTTTACTACAATGCTCAAGCTGTGGCACATCCAGAAAGTGGATTATGCTCCCTAGCTCACTATCCAGAAGAACATCAAGTCTTTATGAGTTCATTGGACCTGGAATGGATACCAAGAACATATGCAGAAGCTATGGAAGATGATGAATGGAGGATATCGGTGGATGATGAAATGAGGGCCATGGAGAAGAACAACACCTGGTATGAGACAGAACTTCCAAAAGGGAAGAAAGCCGTGACCAGCAGACTCATACATACCATTAAGTATCTTGCAAATGGGAAGCCAGAAAGAAAGAAGACCAGACTGGTGGCAAGAGGATACACACAAGTGTATGGAGAGGACTATCTAGACACCTTTGCACCAGTGGCCAAGCTTCATACAATCCGGATTCTACTCTCATTAGCAGTGAACCTAGAATGGGACCTTTGGCAAATGGATGTGAAGAATGCTTTCCTGCAAGGAGAACTAGAAGATGAAGTGTATATGAAACCACCTCCGGGGATGGAAGAAATGGTGAAACCAGGGAATGTTCTTAGACTCAGAAAGGCAATCTATGGCTTGAAGCAATCACCAAGAGCTTGGTACCACAAGCTAAGCACTACATTGAATGGAAGGGGATTTGTGAAGTCTCAAGCGGATCACACACTCTTCACTCTCACCAGCAAGCAAGGAATTACGGTAATTCTAGTCTATGTGGATGACATCATCATCACGGGTAGTGACAAGGAGGGGATCAGTTTAACCAAGACATTTCTCAAGGCCGCATTTGACATCAAAGACCTGGGAGAACTGAAGTACTTCCTTGGCATTGAGATGTGCAGATCAAAGGAAGGATTATTCATGTCCCAAAGAAAGTATACCCTGGACATATTAAAGGAGGCAGGAGATCTTGGAGGAAGACATGCCAAGACACCACTTGAAGAAGGTTACAAGGTATTGCGAGAGGGGGAGTATGAAGACACTCCATTTGAAGATGTCAAGCAGTATAGACGGATGGTTGGGAAGCTGATCTATCTAACCATCACTCGGCCAGATGTGTGTTTCGCAGTTAATCAAGTGAGCCAGCACATGCAAACTCCCAAGGTTCATCACTGGAACATGGTGGAGAGGATTCTAAGATACTTAAGAGAAGCGCCAGGACAAGGTGTATGGATGGCTTGCAACAAGAACACTGAGGTGATAGGATACTGTGATGCAGATTGGGCTGGAGATAGAGTAGACAGAAGGTCAACCACCGGTTATTGTACATTCATTGGAGGGAATCTTGTCACTTGGAAGAGCAAGAAACAGAAAGTAGTATCTTGTTCAAGCGCAGAAGCAGAGTACAGATCAATGAGGAAGCTAACCAGTGAGCTTATCTGGATAAAGGGGCTTTTAGGCGACTTGGGAATTGAGATCACCTCTCCCATGACCATGCACTGTGACAACCAAGCCGCAATACACATTGCATCCAACTCAGTCTTTCATGAAAGGACAAAGCACATAGAAGTAGACTGCCACAAGGTCAGACAAGCAGTGGAGCAGCAAGTGATTCTCCCATGTTATACAAGAAGTGCGGATCAGCTGGCTGACATCTTCACCAAGGCGGCCAGTAGCAAAGTTTGTGAGTCCATTCTTCCAAGACTTGGACTCATAAACCTTCCATGTCAATGATCTCCTCACCGTGGAGTATTCTACTCTTTTTCCTTTGCTTGGTTTTTATCCCAAGTGGTTTTTCCAAGAAAAGGTTTTAATGAGGGAATACTTCATGGCTTTCCAAGCTTGACACTCACTACTGTCAAGCTTGAGGGGGAGTGTTGACATGAAGAATTAAACAAAGGGAAGTTAGTGGAGGAAGTGGGAGAAGTGGCCATATCACTTACCAAATGGGGAGGAATGGCTAGTCCACTACTAGTTAGTGGAGGAAGTGGGAGGAGTGGCCATATCACTTACCAAATGGGGAGGAGTGGCTAGTCCACTACTAGTTATTTATTCTTCCACCATTGAGTGCTTATTGCTTTTGTTTCCTTTAAATACACCATGTATGTTACACAATTAAACATACAATTTAATACAAACATTTCTTTCATTCTCTCAATCTCACAAATCCTCTCATTCTCTTAAATTCTCAAATTTCTCTTCTCTCTCAAATACTTACGGTTACTTCACTCCTTTTTACTTTGTTCGTGTGCTTCATCACGGTTAAAACACTTAGAAGCTCTCATAATCCCACAAATTATCAGGCTGTACCTATCTCGAGATATCATGGCCTCCCGATCAACTTCTCGATGGCAAGACATCTATGCATTACTGTCGGATAGCTTGCTACCGAAGTTGGAGCTTTACCTCCTGAGATACAGTTTTCAAGCGACCCTGTACTCGGTTTGGAGGGAGCGAAATAACCGCGGGCATGGTGCCTCACCAACACCGGCCTCTGTTTTGATCAAAACCATTGATCGACAGATTCGAAATCAGTGTCTCACATTGATCTCTAGGAGAACTCGCCAGTACAGAGCCATTCTCCAAGTTTGGCTTGCCACAAGATAGGAGATTAGAAAGATTGTTCTTTTATTCTTTCAAAATATAGTAGCTTAGTCTGTAAAGAATAGTTTTTCTGAATAAATTTTACATATTATTCAAAAAAACAAACTACATGGACCAATACAGACTTCACTTTTCAACTTAAGTCGACTTAGTCACTTGTAAGATGATATATTTTCTGATTCATTTTTGGTCTTTATTCAAATCCCAAGTAAATTGTTTCAAAAAATGTTGTCTGGGAAACAACAAGTTGAATGGTTTCTTGCCCACTCAAAAGAGTCAGTCTTTGAGAAACATGTGAGTAACAAATCCTTTGTGGAGGGTTTAACAGATATGCTGCTGATATAGAATCAAATTTCATTCGCCTTTTACTCGTCACTTATTCAAGTTGAACCTTGTTCCACTCTTGGTGGCATGGAAGACTTGCCAATATAATCAGGAAGCTGTTATGGAATGTATAAAATTTTGTGTAGATCCTAATTGTTGTTCTTTATACTTACAGAGATGTGTCGTACAATAATTTTTCTGGAAGTCTTCCTTCATGGGTCAGCTTACCAAACTTGAAACCGTAAGTAAACAAAACACTATAATCGCGGAGTTTGTGCGTTCTGAAGCTGAAACAGCGGTCGCGGAGACGAATGGAGATGATGATGATGATGATGATGATTATGAGAGGATGTCGGTGGTCGGAACTTGTTGGACGTACATGCAAGGGGTCGAGGATCTCGACGGGAGCGAAGAAGAAGAAGAAGAAGAAGAATAAGAAGAATAGAGAAGGAGACTAGAGCCGGAGACTCCGAAGATAGAGAAGGAGAGCTAACGGAGGCGCGTGAGGGAGGAGTGGCTTATATAATGGGAAACGCGTATATGAGAGCGAAGCACGGGTCAGGGTTGGTGAAGAGAGTGGCTATTAACGTTGAATATGAGTTTCTTAGGAGGAGCACTAGAGGTCCAAGAACCGCACTTACATCTCCTCATGCGTCGACGTTAGAAGTTGGTATGATCTACCATGTTTAAAAGGGGTATATTCGTCTTTTTATTTTGTACATGGTTTTGGTGTGTTAATTTGAAAAGTGAAATAGATTGTAGCTCAAGAAATTTTTGTATTGTGGAGGCTCTGCTAAAGGTTAACTAACTCACTTTGGGTCGGACAGAGAGTAGTTTCTTCTTTTTTTGACTTTTAAAAAAACTTTTGTACAGATCATACTGGTGTATTGTGTATAACACATATTGTATACATTGTTCCCGATTGTTGTCAAGACAATGCGGAATAGAGTAATAGCATTTGATAATCTATTTGTTATATGATTGATTGATGTATAAACCCTTTTTTTTTGGGTCTAAGATTGATGTATAAACTTCTTTACCAAGAAAATGTCAAAGCTTTTCAAAAATAATATTTCCTTCATTCATCTTATCTAAGATAGACTCTATTAGGTAAAGATTTCGATATACACAAAGCTGATGATCAAGAGATTCTTGACTCGTGCATCAATCTTCTTCATTCTGCTTATTCGTAAGTTCTGGTTTTAAGCTAGTTCGGTTATATTATTTTCCGTTTCTACTAAGACCATAAAAAATATTATTTCATCCTTTCTTTTTAATAAAATATTTTTTTATTAATTTGCTAAAAAAAAATTTGTATTAATCTTCATTTTATCAAGCACTTCTTCGCGTTACATAATTACTTTCAAGTGAAATTGAAAATATGTCTGATGAAGATTTAACTGAGTTGATATTACAAGAAGAAGATGCTCCTGCGATAGACTATTAGTGAATTTTTTTCTACAAAGGACCAAGGTATCAAGAAGAAAGATAAATGATGGTGTATGATCTGAAATCAGATTATGAGGATGAAGGTTCATGTTAAAGGTTAGTGAGAATGAGTCGAGAGAGATTTATACGTCTTTGCGAGCTACTTAAATGTATATATGGCTTACAACACACACGCACACACAGTGTATGCGTTACAATCTTCTTTATGGGTAAAATAATATGCAATATGGTTTAAGATTTGGAAAAACAGAAGAAAAAAAACAATAGAACTAAAGTTTCATGAAATACTTGGAGTAATGGAATAAATGTTTGTAGATATTGTTTGAAAGTTATATCTAACCGTTTAGAAGGAAATGGTCGATATTGTTTTGTATGAGATTTAGATAGTACACATAGCAGTTATGGTATTTCTATACAAATGCTTTTATTATATTTGCTACAACGAGAGACTTCACAATTTTATCCGTCAAACTGTCAAAGCAACATTGGAAATGTTGAGTTTGTACAGGTAGACTGGAGGACATTATGAAAATGTATTGATACGGTTCCAACTTGTGAAAAAGGAATTTTAGCAACAAAAAAAAAAACTTGTGAAAAGGGATGATTTTGTGAAGAGCTACCAAACTAAAGAAGAAATATGAAATGATGTTTTTCATGGTAATCCAAATATCATTATTAATAATGATATAAATGATGATCATAATGTTTGAAATGAGGATGAGACACAAGCCTCATTGCTAAAGATATTTGGATTGCAAACTATATTGTATATCTCATTCCCAACGTCAGATGTTAGACAATAAAAATGTTTAGTACAAAATTAAAATTTGAATAAATGTTTGTGTTTTGTTTTAAACATTATTTTATTGATTTGTAATGAAATATATGTTTACACTCCCTCTGTTTTATTTAGTTGGTGCAGAAGGTTTTTACGCGACGATTACGAAAATACAAATTTTTATACCATTTATCTTGGTTACCTAAAAATAACATTAAATAAAGATAGTCGAACCAGTAAAAAAATAATACTCTGTAATTAGTCACAAGTTTCAATTGACATTTAATTTTATCTAGATAATAAGAACATTTCTTATTATGGAACAAAATAAAAATATTTAAATATCACTTAAAATGATACAAAAAAGTATATTTTATTAATACATTAATATTAATTTCATTCTTTTTTTTAAGAAGTTACCATTTATGTTACCAAAAACATTTCTTTGATATTACTCGTTCCATTTATTTTATTCTATCCATCTAATCATCTATGTTCTATGTTCTATTTTTTAAGTTTTGTATTCATAGTATTCCTAAACTTGACTAGCAATTACAGCCATAGACTTTATTATTACGTCCATTGACTACCATTTTACAGCCATAGACTTCATTACTTCCATTGACTTACGTGTGTTTTGGTCCCATTTTCAAGTGAGATTTTCATTAGACAAGACAGTAAGTGGTGGATTAACGTTAGTGTTTGGCCTTGTTCTAAAACTCGGCCGTCTAGGCGTTACGCGTCACTTTTCCGCCTCGATTTATGCCAAATCGGTTTAAAAAATCGGATATCCGATTTTTTTCCGCCTAGACCGCCTAAATGACCGCCTAGCCGCCTAAATGACCGCCTAGCCGCCTAGGCGGCCGCCTAATCTATTTTTTTATTTATTTTTTATTTTTTATTTTTATTTTTTTTTATTTTTTTATTTTTAATAATATTTTTATTTATTTATTTGATCTAAAATTTTATAAATATCATTTATATTCATAATTTTGATGAAAATTACACTATATTAAGTTTATATATTCTATTTGTGTGTTTTATACAATCTTAAACATGAAAATGTATTAATGTTATATACAATTAAAAATTAACATGTTTTATAACATAGTAAACCATCTAAAAATTCTGTCCCGCATAATTTCCGATTAATCTCCGATTTTCTCTTTATGCGCTAGGCCCAATCCGATCGCCCGACTAGCGCCTAGCGCGTTCCCGAACAGGGGTGTTTGGTGTCACGGTCCAAGATGGTGGAACCGCGTGGCATTGTTTAAGTCTTCGTCAACGCGCGTGAGTTACGCTAAGGAGGAATGGTGTGTTTACACTCAGATGGCAAACTAGAAAAATGTATCGAAGTTCGGATAAAACACTAACAGAGTCGTGTTTTTGAGTCAAGAGTAAAACATAGGACTCTCTCTCTCTCTCTCGCAATTTATTCTCTGGTCGACGATGATGCCCAGGCTACGACTGTATCCATGTCTGCTCCTAACTGTATGGTTCTTGTGTATCCTCTGTTCAGTTCATGTGGTTAGAGCTCAAAATCGTACTGGGGCCTCTACTCATCCCGACGAAGGTCTGTCTTCTTTCTCTTTCAAAAAGTTATGTTCTGTAGCTAAGTATGTGGGACCTAGTTCCACGGAGATATATTTTCTGTGGTTTTACATATATTTAAAAAATTTAAATTTATATCATAAATATATATATATATATATTTAAATATTATTATTTTTTAGTAAAGTTAAATTAATAATATTTAATTAATTTTACAATATATTATTATTAAATCATAAAAATTAAAACAATTATCTGCGAACAACTTTTTTTTAAAACATTTATTTTAATTAAACGAAGAGCATATATATTTAAGGGAAAATTTGTAAAATAGCCAAAAAAAACTAAAATTAGATTTATAGAGTGAGAGTAAAAAGAGATAGGAAGAAGATGGAAGAGAGAAGGAAATTTTGGGTAGTTAGCTAATTTGAGTTTTTTGTGTAGCTATAGGGTGCAATTTTCCTATGTTTAAATGTTCAAGTTACTTTTTGTTTAATTTGTTTTTATTTCTATATTTGGTTTGTAATTAATAATATCCAATGTAAAATTTAACATATTACGGATTGTTTAGTTCAAATTCAAATTGTAATGAAACTTATTCTTCAATTTTTTTTAAATTTTTTTGGTTTTTAGTCAGGATTCTTTGTATCGGATTAGTTTTGGTTTCAACTTTTTGGATAGAAAAACTGAAAAAAGTGAATGATATAATTTTGTTTCTGGACTGATTATTTTAGTTTGGTTCTAACTGTAAAACATTGTAAATAGATGAGGTGTTTCGTTGATTTTTATTTTATTGGTTTTAGGTTAATAAAAATTAATTATAAATTCTATTATAGAAAAGTAATTTTTTTTGGGAAATTATCTTAAATAGCCATTTTAAGTTTTTAATCACAAATAGTCTTTTAAAAAATGACCAATAGCTTCTTTTATTTTGAAATTTTTTTATTTTTTAATTTTTAAAATCTCATTCTTAAAATCACACTCTTTCACTTTAAATTATATGTCTAGATTAGGTAACTTTAAAGTATAACTGTATATTTACTTTTTAATAAACTATATTTGATCATTTTTTTCTATTTTGTGAAAAAAGCTAAAAAATGACTATGAATTTTTTAATTTTTATCGATCAAAATGAATACTCTCTCTGTTTCAAAAAGATAGATGTTTTAGAAAAAAATTGTTTCACAAAAATAGATACTTTGTGTTTTCTATGATAAAGATGTAAATTTTAAGAAAATTAATTAATTTTATTAAATTATTATTGGTTAAAAGTTATTGAAAATTGAAAATTACGCAAAATAATATATTTTTTACAGAGATTTAATGTGTTTTTTTAATATACGCGAAAATTTAGGAAAATCTATCTTTACGAGAAGGATGGACTAATATATAAACAGCGCGTGCCTTTAAAATTAATGGGATAAGTAATTGACAGCGCGTGCATTGAACTCCATCTTCGCAACATGGAAGATTCGTGCGCCTAGAGAATGGAACATCAGCGGCGAGCTTTGCTCCGGCGCCGCCATAGACGACGGTGTCACCATCGACAGCCGTGCATATAACCCTCTAATAAAATGCGATTGTAATTTCGTCAACTCCAAAATCTGCCGCATCACAGCACTGTAAATGGATCTCTACCATTCTCTTGCACCCCAAGTGTTCGACACATATTCTCCCACTGCGAAATCACCAACTGTGGCAGACATGTTTTAATGATTCTCAAACTTAAAAGAGCTCTTTTTGGGTTTCTTTTTTTATTTCATAGGAAGGTTTATGCGATAGATGTTGTAGGAACTATACCTGAAGAGCTCTGGACTTTGCATTACCTCACGAATCTGTATGCTTTTTACTATATAGTTTCGTCAAAACAGAGCTAACACACTTATTGAGACTCAAAGTTCACATCTTTCATCTTTTTTTCAGGAACTTGGGTCAAAATTTTCTGACAGGACCCTTATCTCCTGCAATTGGAAACCTGACTCGGATGGAATGGCTGTAAGGATGTGAGAGACTTTCTTTTAATAATGAACCTTTTTACAAACATTTTTTTCTTGTCTCTCACGTAGGACTTTTGGGATCAATGCGTTGTCTGGCCCTATTCCTAAGGAAATCGGTTTGCTTAGAGAGTTGAAATCGCTGTAAGCTTATATGATGTATTTTACAATGCTTCTTGAGGATTTTGATGGTTCCTTACTATATATATATATATTTTATGCAGTGCTGTCAGTTCAAATAACTTCTCTGGTTCCATCCCAGCTGAGATTGGGAGTTGTACAAAACTACAACAAATGTGAGTGTATCTGTCAAATGCTTATGCATCTAACATAGATATGCAACCTTAACCTTCCAGATTATCTTACATGTATTGCAGCTATATAGATAGTTCTGGACTTAGCGGGGAAATACCCTTATCATTTGCTAATCTTGTGGAGCTGCAAGTCGTGTAAGATATATTGAATTCAAATCTAAACTTTATTGTTAGATGTCTGCAGCTATATATTACTTCACATTTTTTTGGTCTTGGGGTGATTTTTTTCTCTCAATGTCGTATCAGTTGGATGATGGATCTGGAAGTTACAGGTCCGATACCAGACTTTATAGGAAACTGGACCAAACTTGTTTCCTTGTAAGAAGAATTCTTTTCTACAGAGTTTTACATAGTTAATTTGTTCCATTGCTCTTGTTTTGATATTATATGTTCATTTTACTCTGTGTGTTGAAAAACTATTCACTGCATTTGAATTTGGGATTAAACGATGGGTTCTTGTTTTACTGCAGGAGAATTCTCGGAACTGGTTTGAGTGGTCCGATACCATCGTCATTTTCTAACTTAGCTTCTTTGACAGAACTGTACGTGTTGCATTGTTTGTCATAATCTTTATTGTTTACGGTTTCTCATCTTTTGCTTTCTCACATATTTATATCCTAAACGTAGGAGGTTAGGTGATATATCCAGTGGAAGCTCTTCTCTTGAATTCATCAAAAACATGAAATCTCTAAGTATATTGTAAGGCAGCTTCGATTTGGATTCTACTCCTATTCATGATCAGATTAATTTACTGTTGAATAGTTTATCTCCCCTTCGTGTATTTTAACGTTGATGATTTATGTTGTAGAGTATTGAGGAACAGCAATCTCGAAGGGACAATACCCTCTAATATTGGAGAATACTCAAGTTTGCTACAAGTGTAAGTACGTTTCATCAATATGCTCTGAAAGCTGTTTTAGGATCTTTTCTGTAAAAGCGTGAGACACCAATAATATGAAATGATCTTAGAATTGGTGATAACCAAAATTTTATTTTCTTAACTTGAATCGTTTAATGTGTTACCATATAATTCATGTCTATTTTACAGCGATTTAAGCTTCAACAAACTACATGGACCAATACCGGCTTCACTTTTCAAATTAAGTCGACTTAGTCACTTGTAAGATTGATATATTTTCTGATTCTTTTTAGTCTTTATTCAAAACCCGAGTAATTGTTTGAAACAAATGTTGTCTTCATATCAGGTTTCTAGGAAACAGCAAGTTGAATGGTTCCTTGCCCACTCAAAAGAGTCAGTCGTTGAGAAATATGTGAGTAACAAAATCCTTTGTGGAAGGTTTGACAGATACTCAAGTTTCATTCACCTTTTACTCGGCACTTATTCGAGTTGAACCCTGTTCCACTCTTGGTGGCATGGACGACTCGCCAATATAATCAGGAAGCTGTTATGGAATGTATAACATGTTGTGTAGATCCTACTTATTGTTCTTTCTTACTTGCAGAGATGTGTCCTACAATAATTTGTCTGGAACTCTTCCTTCATGGGTCAGCTTACCGAACTTGAAACTGTAAGTAAACAAAACGCTATAATTTTTAACTCACTGTGTTCTTCAATCTCAGGAAAAAATTATTTATAGGAAATATTTATTATGATCATATGTTAGGTAATAATATTTATTATGATCATATGTATGTTATTTGTGCAGCAACCTAGTTGCTAACAGCTTCACATTGAAAGGTCTTGACAAGAGGTAATTATCTTGGATATGTTCTTGTTGGTGCTTGAAATTGCAATGTGTATAGACACTCATCTTTCTTTTTTTTCTTAAATATAAATTTTGGTTAAAAGAGTTTTACCAGGACTGAAATGCATGCAAAAGAACTTCCCCTGCAATAGGGGCAAAGGAATCTGTAAGTGTAACGAACAGATATCTTCACAACCGTTGTTCTTTATGTGCATTAACTATTATAAAAACAAATTGTTTATTATTTCTCTAGATTCTGACTTTTCGATCAACTGCGGAGGGCCAGAGATAAGATCTGTTAGCGGAGCACTATTTGAGAAGGAGGACGAGGATCTTGGGCCAGCTTCCTTCTTCGTGAGTGCTTCTCAGAGATGGGCAGCCAGTAGCGTAGGACTTTTTGCCGGAAGCAGCAATAATATATACATAGCGATTTCACAATCACAGTTCGTCAACACTTTGGACTCGGAGCTTTTTCAGTCAGCAAGACTCTCTGCATCTTCCCTAAGGTATTACGGGTTGGGGCTAGAGAATGGAGTCTATACAGTGACAATTCAGTTTGCTGAAATACAAATGATAGGTTCCAACACTTGGAGAGGTGTTGCAAGAAGAAGATTTGACATTTATGTCCAGGTCTGCACCGCCTGATCGAGCTTTCCTCTTCACAAAGTTAATGTTTTGGTGTACTGATCTTTTTCTTCCTAATTTGGTTCCAGGGAAGACTTGTTGAAAAGGATTTCGATGTACGGGGAACAGCTGGTGGCCCTAATCTTAGAGCTGTTCAGAGAGAATATAAAGCAAATGTATCAGAAAATTACCTCGAAGTTCATCTTTTCTGGGCTGGAAAAGGGACATGTTGCATTCCGATTCAGGGGGCTTATGGGCCATTAGTATCAGCAGTTAGTGCAACACCAGGTAACAACACAAATGACAATTTCTTTTTTTTCCTTAATTTTCACTATCTCCTAATGATGTTAAGTGGTACCTAAGTGTAAGTAACACATTGCTGTGCAGATTTTACACCAACTGTGGTTAATATACCGCCATCAAAGGGAAAGAACAGGACTGGTACTGTTGTTAGTGTCTGATACTCTTTTACTAAGGCGAAGACTGGTGTCAGAGGCTTTGCCGTTGATATCTCATCTTCTAATATACACAATCATAGTATTGTTCTTCTGGTTTATGCATTTTCTGTTGAACTGGTGTTCATCTGTAGCTCGTTGTAATCGGATCATTGGTGGTGTCTTTTTACAAATTAATGAGAGTATGTCCTTTCTTAGTTCGGAGTTGTGTTCATAACAGTGTCTTTGTTGGCGTAGGATCTTTCCGTGTGTGATTCATGCTTCTGCCAAGCTAAAAGTACTTAATTGTGCACTTGTGATTGATTTGGATGCTGCAGGGGATAAGAGTTTACATCTTGATTGGTTTTGCAAAAATCTAGTGTGATTCCTTTGTGCATTTATGGTGAATAGGCGTGGAATCTACACAAGAAAAGCTGTGAAGTCGAACTAATAGATGATGAGCTAAGAGAATTCAACATGGAAAGGAGCGAAAGGCATGATTAGCATTGCTATGCACAGTGTCATCTCCTGCCTTGAGACCACCAGTGTCAGGAGTTGTGGCCAACTGGCCATGTTGTCGGAAGATGCTGAGGTCGATGACGTCACTTCTAAGCCAGGCTACGTAACGGACCAGAGATTTGGCGGCACCGCTACTATCTCTTTCAGTGGCTTTCAATGCAGAGTCTTGTCTTTATAGTTTCCATGGATGCTCTGAATAAACTTACAATGACTACTTTTTGTTTGTGGGACTTAGGTGAAATAGCAAGAATGAACGGGAGACTTGTTACTTGTCCACGGATACATAGTGGAAGACAATGATGGAATGGAACCTGTTATGAGACCAGACAATGAAGCAACGGATAGGTCAAGTATAGACTTCAAAGAGAGGGCTTTGGTTTGGCATCATCAAGACGCTGATTGAGACTTTGGATTATGCCAAAGCTAAGGAGCTGCTTTGATCATGTAGAGAGCGTACTCGCTAATTATGTGATCTACACTTTTTTTCTTTGAATTAAATTCAGTGGTGGGCTCAACTCGCTCTAGTGTCGTAGTCGAAGAGGGGTCCAACTAGTTCAAGTGTCCATGTGAAAGCCAACCAGAATGAGTAATTGTTTACTGTTTTTATGTCATTTCAATGCCTCAATGATGGACTCGTTTTTATTATCTTCGACGGTCGTCGTGGCTCGCATGATTATAATCCCACCGCCCTTTATTGTACTCTTTTTTTTTTGCCAACTCAAATGGATGATAAGGTTTAGTCCACATATAGCTCAACTTGCTAAGGTTGATAAGGTTCCAGCCCATGAGGCTCTCACCTCTCAGTCTCTCACCAACCTATCAGCTCTCTCTCTCTCATTTCCAATAATTTGTTGGAGTTTTGTTTCTATCAATTTAAATTATAGTGCAAAAATAATAATTAGGAAAACTAACAAATCAATTTTTTGGTTATCTGCTTTTTTGTACTTTCTTAATTTCCTCTGAAAATTTAAGAAAAAAAATATTTTTTGTCACAAAAAAAACTATATCATTAAGTTTTTGAATCTTTTTAAAAAATAGCTAAATAGGAACCGATGAACTTATATGAAACAACAAAAATCTCGTGTATTTTTCTAGACAATATGTATGGCAGTATGGGTATTATCTTTACGATAGATTTGTTTGATGTTAAAATTACTAAAAGACACTATAAGAGACTTAATATCATCTAGCTTACAAAATGCATTATTTCCTATAAAAACAAGTCTCTTTCAAAATTCTTCTTTTTCGAGTTAAAGTGATTTTATCAAATAAAGATTATAAGGGGACCGTTTTTCACCTTCTTTCCCGTTTCTCTTTATTTTGCTTTTACATTTTTTTTTCCATTTACAAAAAAAAAAAATTATTCTAAAAGATACTAACATCTTTTTGTTTCTTTCTTTTTTTGGCTCAACAACATACTTTTCATTAACCTTTATCAAAGTTCATACAATGATTTCTCTGACTCAACTAAAGAACTCAACCACACCAAAACAGAATACAACTTAGGGACAAAGGACGCGAACGTAGAAGTCTCCTTCGCTATTCTGTCTGCTACTTTGTTACCACTTCTCGGAGCAAACACCATCTCGAAGCCACGATTTTCCGCCATCAATAGAGATATTTCCTGCAATAGAGGTTGTAGTGTTGGCCACATAGCTTCCTCCTTAGTTATCAGTCGCTTCAGCATCAAGGAATCTGTCTCAATAATCACTCGTGTATAGCCAAACCCCGAGAGTGTTTGAACTGCCCATCTGCACGCTTCAACCTCTACCTCTAATGCTGATCTCATATTTGATAGCTTCCTCGCACCTGCCCACACAAGATTCCCCTGATGATCTCTCGCAATCCACCCTACCCCACCATCTCTCGACTCTTTGTTCCAAGCGCCATCAGTATTGCATTTTATCCATGTAGGTGGTGGTGGTCTCCATCTCCGGACAGGTTCCTCTTTAGGGGCAGTTTGACCTCCATCTTTTTTAACCTCCTCTCTGCTCCTCCACTCCCTCTCATCCTCCCTAGCTTTAACGACTGTCGCAATGACATCGTAGTCTCTCCCTTGGAACACAAACTCGTTCCTGTTCTTCCAGATACGCCACAATAGCCAGGACACAACACCATCTTCTATATCTTCCTTTGGGAACTCTTTTTTCAAATTTAAGACCCATTGGAGATTAGAGTATAGTGAATCTAACCATATACCAAAGGGAGGGGGGTGGAATTGAGACTCTGCCCAAATTCTCCGTGCATACGGACATAGGAACAACACATGATTAATACTCTCCTCCTCGGCCGCACATCTATGACAGCTCTTGTCTTTTCCTTGTTGTTTCTTTCTTGTTGTTTACTTTAAGCTGGTTCCAACTACTCTTATAAGTAAATAAATTGACAACTCCAAGAATCAACATCAAAAGCTACGATAATCTAATGAATCTCTTTTTTTTTTTAGCAACAAATCTAATGAATCTCAAATGTTTCATCTCACTTCTTTCAAGTTTTAATAACTACTTATACATCCATTTTATTAGTAAATGAATGACATATTAAAGTGCATCAAATCACGTCTCGACTAACAAAATGCATTGGTTCACTATATACAAGTAGATGAGTAGATAAGGCAGCGCGAAACAAGGATCATGGTGCGAGAATATATGCACTGTTTGACTCTAGTCGTTACTCGTATCTTGTCTAATTACTACTTTACCTTCTCTTAATCGCATTAATTAATGGACTCTTAATTAAGTGTGTGTGTGTGAGTGTGTGTGTGTGAGTGTGTGTCGAAATGTCATTAGTTAACTGAATATATAAAAATAAACGAGTAAAGGAGACGGACACACTTCGTACATAGGCTAAAAGGATATTACTCGTCACGCGATTTCAAGTCATTGGATACTTCCTTTGTCGAGGTGGTGGCGATTCCATAGAGCAATTTAAAAAATTAAAGAACAAATATTTTTCATATTTCATGTTTCTACTATATATATTTTTTTAACTTATGTTTCTACTATATTGTGCACAAAATGTTGTTATGTTCGCCACTCTTTTGTGGTGTTATTGGTTAGTGATTATAAAACTAAACATGATTAGCAGTAGTGATGATTAGTAAAATTGTCAAGTGGTTAGTGATTTTTTTTTGCTGTGAACATTTAAACAACCACACTAAACATCTATATATGATTTTGAACATGATTAAATAAAGGAAGATATGACTTGTGTTCTACATATATCATCTAACACAAAGATAAATAAAAGCTTCATAACCAAAACTCCTTTCTTACTAAAGAATATAATCTTTCCCACCAAAAACTGTATGTTTAATTTTTTTTAATGTTTGTACTTACTCTTTTGATGTTAGAATATATTCCATAACACAATCTGGCATGGGAAAGCTGATTTCATGCATAAAGAATCAATTTATATAACTAATATATACTATCACCAGAATATAGTTGGGAATTCATTCTTCTAAACTCAAAAAGTTTTATGTTTTCATATTAGGCAATGTTTTCAGATCCAATCTAGACCCGTCTTGAACCAGTTAATCCGATGATGTGTTATATATTTGGAAATATATTAATTTAAAATCTAAAAAAATATTTAAAAAGTCTTTAAAATTACGATTTGAATATTTGTTGAAACTTAAAAGTGATCATTATTTACAATAATATTCTAGATTATTTTATTTAAAAAAAAAAATTGATTTGTCATTTTTAAAATTTGATGAAAATTTTGAAAAAACACTTAAAAAAAAACAAAGCGGTGATAAAAATATATGATGTGATTAGTTATTAGTTAGTAGCCTGGTTCAATGTCTTGGGAGGGCTTAACTCATTGATAAGGTCATTAGCAAACAAGAAATTAAACTAATCACCAACCCATCAACAATGCTAATTTAATTACCAAAAAAAAAGAATAAAAATCACATATGACCACTCTCTCTCTCTCTTTTCTCACTACCTCCTTTCACACACTGACTGTCTTTCACTCCTTTTATGCATATGAACCAAAACAAACTCTGCAAAAGGCTCTCTGTTTCCCTCTTTTCTTACTCTCTCCTTGGCCGACAAACCTGAAGAAGACTCTATTCTTCTCACTCTCCTTATTCAAAATCTCCACATTGTCCGCCATTTATCTTCCGCTTTCCCCCCCAGAAGATCCTGGTTTCTGGTTCTTCTTCTCCAGTTTACTTACTTACTTTGAATCGAATCAATGGGTAGAGACTTTCTTCTTCTGGGTATTCTCATTCTCCTCCTCTCTGGATTTGTATCTTCAGCTCCTTCAGCTAACTCTCCAGCAAGTAAGTCTCTCCCCTCACTCCCTTTTCGATTTCAGCTTTCCATATCTCAAAGTTTGTTTCTTTTCGCAGAGATTATCAATGGGTTTATCGCAAACCACGGCTCGTCACTCATGAAATGGATATGGTCACTCAAAACCACCACCAAAACAAGTTCGTTCTTCCCTTTCCGATCATAAAGTCTTTACCTTTACTGTCCCCAAAGATTAGATCTTTTTTGATGGGGTTTCTCTGTATTTGAATTTTCCCAGCAATTGCAACGAGATCGATGGTGAAATTCGAGGATGGGTATTCAGTAGAGACGGTCTTCGACGGAAGCAAACTCGGTATCGAGCCTTATTCGGTTGAGGTCTTGCCTAATGGAGAGCTGCTTGTTCTTGATTCCGAGAACAGTAACATCTACAAGATCTCTTCTTCTCTTTCCCTATGTAAGTATCTTAATGTGATTGCTCTGGTTGAATCCACATGTTTTGTTTAATGATGATGACTTTCAGCTTTTGTCTTTGCTTAAAACTGAATGCACATGCTCTGCTTATGAAAGCTATATTACTATTTTTAATGGAGGTTTGTCGTTTCTTTGTCAGAGATGAGTATAGTCTAATAGTACAATGCAGACTTTTTCAAAGATTAGATCTAAATTCAAGAATCCAACTGTTTTGCTGAATTATTGTTTTAAAATGTTTTATTTACTGTTGGTAGATAGCAGGCCGAGACTGGTTACTGGCTCCCCTGAAGGATACGCAGGTCACGTAGATGGGAGACTACGTGACGCTAGGCTGAACCATCCCAAGGGTCTTACAGTTGATGACCGAGGGAACATATATGTAGCTGACACGGTGAATAATGCTATACGGAAGATTAGTGAAGGAGGTAAAATAAATAGCATTTTTGTATCCTAATTAATTGCATTCATGTAAGGGTTTGATTGGTAAACTCATTCTATCACCTTGTTAGGAGTTACAACAATAGCTGGAGGCAAGACGGCTCGCAATGGAGGACACGTGGATGGACCAAGCGAAGATGCAAAGTTCTCAAATGACTTTGACGTTGTTTATCTTGGAAGCAGCTGTTCCCTCCTCGTCATTGACCGTGGAAACAAAGCCATCCGAGAGATTCAGCTTCATTTCGACGACTGTGCTTACCAGTACGAAAGCGGGTTTCCTCTTGGCATCGCTGTTCTCATAGCTGCAGGCTTCTTTGGTTACATGCTGGCTCTCTTGCAGCGACGGGTCGGTTCCATCGTCTCTTCTCAAAACGTGAGTGTTTTAGATCAAGATACGTTCGAAGGGGATGCTGATCAGAAGCCTGTGAAGCCATTCAGACCGTCTCTGATTCCAAACGGAGATGAGCAGCTGCTAGAGAAGCAAGATGAAAGCTCCCTGGCATCACTGGGGAACTTGGCTTCAAACGCTTGGGTTACCGTTACAGAGATGCTCAGGAAGAAGCAGGCAGCAACAAGCTTTGAGCAGTACCAAACAAAGCAGTCCACAACAGCTCCATGGCCAATCCAAGAGAGCTTTGTGATCCCAGAGGAAGACGAACCTCCTCCTGTTGAGCATAGGAACCAAACACCGAGAAAGACTTATGCTTTTATGTCCAAAGACGCAGAGAAAATGCAGCAGCTGCGTCAGAGCCGTGCGTTCTACAGTAGCTGGGAAGCAGCTGAGTTCCCAAACCAGCAACAGCAAAAGCAGCAACAGAAGCAGCAGCATAGAAGGCATTACTCGTCGATCCCACATACTTATTATGAGCAGAACAGTGAGAAGACTAATGAGATAGTCTTTGGGGCGGTCCAAGAAAAGAGCAGCAAGCGTACTACTAAGCCAAAGGAGTCCGCAGATCAGATAAATAATAATGCTAATCCTCAACAGAATCTTCATTACAGAGCTCATTCTGTTAGTTACCCATATGGATACTATCCATATACATAAAAAAAAGTCTCGTGAGTTTATGGTATTATAAGTCTTATTGAATAAGATCATGCAAGGAGATTACAAATTTTGGGTATAGGTGGGGTGTTTAAGATTTATTGTGAGAGATTGGGGAGATTTGAAGTACTTAGATGCTGCTCTGGTCTTGTAAGAAAAGTTGCAAACTTTTATTGCATTGAGTAATATATATATATATATATATAGATGATCTTTGTGGAAAATCGATTGTAATTTCATTTTGAACTAAAGATCCTTGCTATCTTCAAAGCTTATCATAGTCATTAATGTATCTCAGAGTTTCAGCCAAGGCTTTTTGTCAGTGGTACAAGGGCAAAGAACACAGGAAAGGAGAAGCGAGTCTACTCCGGATGGTTTTATTGGTTTAGTATCTTGCATAAAAATACTTGCATAAAATCAGCTTATGTAAGATACTAATTCACTTGCATAAAATCTACTCCGGACGCAAACAAACACTTGCATAAAATCAGCTTATGCAAGCGAGTCTACTCAGGACGCAAACAAACAATTGCATAAAATCAGCTTAGTTGCCACTTTCAGATGCACATGATTGCAACCATGGCTGGTCCTACCTCTTTAGAGATAAAAGACAACAGTTTATGTAATTGTGGTCCTTTACTTCCTACTTTTGTTACTGATATCTTATTATAAGCAAATAAAATTTTCACAATAATTTTAAACTATACACATGTTTTAAAGAGAACTAATACAAATTATTTCCGATGAGTAGATGAATCATTAGTATATGTCCGGTACATACGCGGTACAATCCTGGTTATGTATTTTCAGTTCTTTGGACCAATGTATTCTTTCTCCTCGAGTGGAAAGCAAGTTGTAACATCTTGACCGTACATGGCTAATGAAACTTCTACGCTCTTTGATTTGATTCGGTTTGTAAACGCTATTTAATATGATGGGTGGTGCGTTAATTCTTTGAAAGTTTTAAAAAAATTGTTTATTGATTCTACAATTATCACGTGATTTTTTCCTTTATTTATTTTGCACTTCAAAAAGAGTGGTAAATTGTTATTTTTATCAATACTACTATTAAAACAGAAGACTGTTTTTTAAAGTGTCCTTTTATTTTCAAATTAATTGGATAACCTTGCCACTGCATTTATTTAAGAGAAAATTACTAGACTGTATAAAAAAAGTTGATTTATTATTAGAGTGTTATACATCTATTAAAAATTACTAGAGTGTTTGGATACTCTTAGTAAATGACAATAAGAGCATTTGGTTAGTTTTTTTTAATTGAAATTATTTTTAAACATTAAATCCACATCACTAATTAAGTATTCACATCAGTAATAGAAAACAATCAACCATCTCTTTAATTACATAACGTTGAAAAAAAACACAACAACAACACAACTTCATAGAAGAACTAAAAAAAACTCTAATCGCCTCTTCCCTGAAATCGTCATCGACATTGTGTTTACTCCGTCTTCCTCGAACTAACTCTCTGTCTTGTCTTCTCCGATATCGTCTTCTCCGAAATCATCGTCTCCGATCGTTTTTACAAAATATTTTTCGTTGTAATCTCCCGAAATCATCTTCTCTGCTGCGTTTTTCGAGTTTGTGGCTGAGTTTTAATTTATGTTGTGGCCAAGGTTCAAAATTGCGCTAGGCGTAACGCGTGCGGACGGGTAGGGCCTAGAGCGGAATCGATAAATCGAAGATTATGCGGGGAGTAATCAGGGACGAATTTTGAAGCTTTTATATAATTTTGAAGTTTTGTATATTAAATATGTACGTGAATAACGTTGGTGGCCTTTGGTCTAGTGGCTGGTATCATTTGCCAATATTACAGCGTGCAGGTTCGAGAGCTACAAAGTCAATTTTTACCATTTTTCAGTTTTAGGTTAATGAAAATGACAATTACCGAAATGTCCTCGTCCCTAACATATCACTTACGAGTTTACAGCGGCTGTTCATTTTTTTTCTCACCAGCGGCTGTTCATTTTTTTTTCTCACCATTTCTTCACTTTTTCTTACAAATTTTGTTCCTTTTAATCAAAATATGATAGATCTTTACCATGAATTGAGATTTCAAGCTTAACATCTAGAAAATAATGAACTTTTAACCTTTTCCGAGTAGTTGACCGAATCATCTCGAATCGCCACGGCCACCGGTCGCTACACGATTTTCGAGCGAGTTTCCGGCCGCGTAGAGCGCATTTTAGAGCAGGGATTGTGGCTGAGTTAATTTTCTTTTACGACTGGTTTATATATGCAGTTTCGTTTATATATGCAGTTGTGGCTGAGTTACTTTCCGTCAATCTCCGAAAACCTAGCTATAAGAAGTGTGCATTCCGAGGAGAAAAGACAAATACATTCCAAAAAACACCCAGATCGACAATTGTGGGATGTATTTAATTAAGTTTGTATGTGATTTCATACCCATATTTGAATAATCTAATTTTTTTTCAGATCTGAGTGAGAGAAAATTGAACAAAAAGAAAATGAAGGAGATGTAAAGAAGTGACAGATTCAGCAGAGACGACACAGAGGAGTTCACTGAAGCTTGGATACATGGACGAATACCGGAATGGTGCAGAAAACCTGTATTTTTGGTTTTCTATGTAAAAAACATAACTCACTCATGTATTGTGTGTTTAATTTATGCTATGTTTACACTACTCAGCCGTGTCGTTTATATATCTCAGCTGTGTCGTTTACATAACTCAGTCATACCTCAAACATACCCTAAAATAAAAAAATGTTTAGATAACTCTGCCGTATCATTTAGATAACTCAGCCGTATCGTTTATATAAATCAGCAATACCTCAAACATACCCTAAAATCAGAAAACTGAATTCAAGTACTTTAAGAAGTTATATTGAAGATCATCTTATCAATATCAAGTGAATATAAATCAACTGAATGTGTATAGTTTCTTAAACTTCAAGTTGAGACTTTAACTTTATCTTGAGATATATGTTCTCTTACAATCACTTATACAATTCTGACTTACAAGACTATAACTTTAATCTTTTCTTAAATATAAACCTCAAATCATAAACTATATAATTATAAAGTTATAAAAATTTAAAGTTTATCTTTGAACATTAAATCCAATATTTTTATTATTATTTAAAGTTTAAGGTTTAGGTTTAAAGTTTACGTTTATAGTTTTGAGTTAAACTCAAATTTTAATCATTTAAAAATCTTTGATTTAAAAATTTTTGGTTTAAATCTTTGATTTAAAAATTTTGATTGTAACTACATTTTTTAAGTTTTAAGCAATTTTTAAAACAAATTGAAAAGAACTAAAATTACAAATTATATTACTTTTTTCATGACCATTGATTGATTTTAGTCTAAGGGTTCAATATTTTCAATATAATATTTTATAATGTATTAAAATTTAAACTACAAATATTAAATATAAAATTATAAAGTTAAATATTCTCAAAACATTATCTAAAACCATATCTATTTCGAACCTTTAACCCTAAACCTTGAACCACATGCTTTGACATATACCATAAAATATTAAACTTACTTTTTAAAAAAAATAATTAATCATCTACCATAAATTCTAACTACAAATGTTAAAACTCTAATATTTTTGTTATTTAAAAATATAATCTTAAATCTTAAATCGAAACCCAAAACACTATATACCAAACCCTAAACTCACTCAGTTATATACCCTAAACTTTAAACTTCATATTTAAACCATACATCAAAAAATCAACATATAATCATAAAATCCAAGTTTTAAAATTTAAAGCTTTATCAAAAATACACTTTAATATAAAATATAATTTTAACCATCAAAATTAAAACATTAACCATTGATTGTTTTAATCTAAGGGCTACAAATCCATCTAGTGGTTATCTTCTAACTTCTTTCTCATTGGTTAGATTTTTTAGTACAAGGATTACAATTCTTGACCATTGATTAGTTTTGATCTAATGGTTTAAAATGCATTTTTTTTCTTCACTTTCTCTCTTCTATTTGACGTCTCCTTCTCCTCTTCTCTTTCTTTCGAGAGTTCTTTACAGTTCCAGATCTTCTTCATCTCTCTCACTTTCTGTCTTGTAAACAAGAGAGATTCATACATTATCATTCATTTCTTATGCCTTAGTATATTTGGTTTGTAAATCTTAGAAGTGAGAGAAGAAAAACGTCAAAGAAGAAAAGAAGATTGTCGGAGAAAAAAGAAAAAGAGTTGAAGAAAACTGGTCTTCGCCGTCGTCACAAATATTGAGCTCGTCGCCATCTATACTTGCCAACGTCGTCCTTGTTTCTGTTTCTCAGATCCATTTTTGCCGGTCTCCATCTTCACCGTAGTCGCCACTACCACCGCTTGTCACCACACTGGTCACCTCTCTCTCTTTCAATCTCTCTCGCTCTTTCTCTGTGTTTTGAATTTGTTCTTGTTACTAGAAGAAGGTGGATAAGGCAGATGAGCTTGATGGTGGAGGAGATAACAAAACCGTTGTGTGGCTTGAAGACGTCGGAGCTCTCGTGGTAACGAGACTGCGGTAGCGAAGGAAGAAGACAATAATGACCTCCTGGCTCTCGTGATATGGAAGAAACACGCGGTGGTTTAGTTAGGCATAGATTTTGTCGACACGGCTGCAAGCTTTATTGTTTCTAGGTTATAGATTAGGTTTGGTTTATAATTAATTTCAGCCGTAAGGTATGCATAACTCAGTTTTAAGTGTGCATAATTCAGCCGTAACGTATAAGCCAGTCGTAATATTCCTATAACTCAGCCGTTAAGTGTAATATATTTCGCGACGTTTCGTAGTTTTGGCGGGAAAAAATCATTCCTTCAACTCTGAACACAATATTAAAACTTTAATATTTTCTTAAATTTAAACCTCAAACCCTAAACTATAGAACTATAAAGTTATAAAAATTATAAAGCTTATCTTTTGAACACAATATTAAAATTTTAATCTTTTCTTAAATTTGAACTTCAAACCCAAAACTATAGAACTATAAAGTTATAAAAATTATAAACTCAGTCGTAACGTATGCATAACTCAACCGTAATTTGATTATAACTTAGCCGTAATGTATGCATAACTCAGTTGTAAAGTATGTATAACTCAGTTGTAACGTATCTGAATGATATAAGCCAGCTGTCCTATAACTCAGCCGTCTAGTGTAATTTGTTTCGCGACGTTTCGTATTTTGGGCGGGAACAAAATATTTTGGGCGGGAACAAACTCATTCCTTCAACTCTGAACACAATATTAAAACTTTAATATTTTCTTAAATTTGAACCTCAAACCCTAAACTATAGAAGTATAAAGTTATAAAAATTATAAAATTAATCATTTGAAAACAATATTAAAACTTAAATCTTTTCTTAAATTTGAACTTCAAACCCTAAAACTATAAAGTTATAAAAATTATAAACTCAGCCGTAACGTATGCATAACTCAGCCGTAACGTAAGGATAATTCAGCCATAACGTATGTGTTGGAGACTTAATGTATGAACTAAAGTTATCATATTCAGATGACGCACCATTTGAGTCATCAAACATATAAACTCAGCTTTCAAATTCATCATCTTCTTCGTCTTCTCTCATTTTCTTATTTTCTTTGTTCAACTCTCTTATTTTCTTACAATTTACGGGACTTGGCTTCTTTATCTCTCTCTTTGAGTCTTTTTTCTTCTGCAAGATGACGAATCCAATGAGAGAGGGAGCAACAGGATATAGGACCGCCATACATGAAACTGGAGGAGAGGAAGCTTCTTCTTTAATCGACCATCATCGAAAATGACGACGACTGTAGTAGATCTGTCTCAGATTTTCAATTTTAAAAAATCTATGTTTTCAGACCCAGTTGCGGAGACAATAATTACCAGAACCATAAGATCTCAAAGAAAGATAAAGAATAAGTTGAAGAAGATAGATAAAGAAGATGAAGAATGAAGAAAAACATAGACCCTTATTTTATTGTTGTAACATTAGTGATGACATGGCAAATCCGAATTGATGACATTAGTGATGACATGGCGGATGACATGGAAAATCGATTAGTTAGCCGCCAAACGAATATATTACTCAGCCTAAATAAATTAGCCCTCATGTACAATGCAAGTCAGCCGAAACGTGGATACTATTTCAGTAATTAATCTTTCGCTAATAAATCAGCTGTAATTAGGATGGAAAATTTTAAGTCAGCCATATCGTCAAATAAATCAGCCGTCAAACAAATGATATTCTAGTAATTAATCTTTCGCTAATAAGTCAGCCGTAAATAAGCTGAGTTTACTATTAATTCATCCAACGACGGCTGATTACATATAACTCAGCCGTAACAACATCTCATAAGTCGGCCGTAAATTCAATAACTCAGCCAGTCGATGTTCATTAACCCAGCCGTGGAAACATAACTCAGCCGTGTCTTAACTACAACTCAGCCAAATTTTACAGAAATCAAACCGCCGATGTATAAGTCAGCCGTAACTTGTGTACGTAAGTAAGCCATTATCCCATAAATCAGCCAGATTTCTGTAAATCAGCCGTAACTAACGGCTGATTTATGTTCTTAAGTCAGCCGTTTTCTCTTAAGTCAGCCGCGTTGTTTAATTCAGCCGCAACGTAGCAATAACTCAACCGTAACGACGTATATAGCTCTTTACGGCCGACTTAATAAAAACACAGAACTGAATTCCTACGTGGCGCCGGGTTTTTGATTATGTGGCATTAAAAAGTAATGACATTTTTGTAAATACGTTTCTTCTCATAACATAAAAAAGGGCACGCTTGGTATTTAAAAAATGTCAGTAATAAAAAAAATATTTGTATGGTTCTAGTCAATTGTCCTAAAATATTGTATATTTGAGTAAACTTCTCTTTATTTAAACCTATACTTTTAGTTAAATAGTATATGCCACGAAATCTTTTTATTCCAACGAACAAAATATTGCCTTATTTCTCAAGGCATTTCAACTAAATCATAAAAGCCTAAATGAAAACTATCTATATTATTTGTATTAGCGATATCAATCGTAACCATATGTTTGACGTTTCTAGGAAGATGAAGATCAAAGTTAGGGGTTTTGCACGAAGTGATTACGAAAGCGATTTCTGTAAGGTTTCCTCACAGTTGACGACAGAGGTTTTGTTTGAGGTTCAATTGGTGTTTCAGGGGGTTTGTCCTTGTCTTCTGGCGAGTTAATGGATGTTGAGAGATCTTTTCGCTGAGCATCAATATTTTCTAGAATCTCTGGTTGCATTATTAAGGCCAGGTGAAGATACGAGAATCACTTCCATTAAAAGTGATCTCAAAGGTACTTTCACGTTTACAAGGAGACAGGGGTTTCGTAAAGTTTAGCGTGTGGTAAAACTTCGGATCAGTGATTGGGATGTCCAAACCCAAGTGAAGCTAAAGCAAAATAGAGATTTCATTTGAAGATTTTTGGCACTATAAGAGATTTTAAGCTTCTATTCATAGGTTTCGAGATGCATTGAGACTCGCTTTTTTTTTTTTAAAGAGGATATCCATATTTGAGGTCTTTTCAAGGTTCTTTGGTTTAACTGTAGGGGATGATGGTGATTTTCGATTTTGTTATGACTCTTTTGCGATTAAGTCGGCGGGGGAATGATCTCATCTAAATCTCAGAGTAGAGAGCCGTACTTGGAAAACTCTGCAGCTTTATTCAACAAATCTCTGGGCTATTATTGGATACTTGGCTCTGTAATGAGTTCTGATTACTTAGGTAGTGTTGGGGAAAAAAGAAATTGTGGTTTCAGTTTCTGGAAATGAGGAATACAAGAACTCATAAGTCATAAGAGTGTGGTTAGAGAACTGAGGTTACAGTTTAAGGAATGGAAGAAATATTTTGGAAGGATAATAGTGTTCATAAAGGTTCTGTAGTAACAACATATATATTTAAGTATTAATATTAAAACACTAAATCACCAAAGATATTGCTTATGAGAAACTTGTAACAAGGAAGTTTTCAAATAATAATGTTGTAATAATTTAAAATAAAATAAAAGAAAATCTACAAAAATATTATTAGCTCCACGATTTTGGTATTGATTACAATCTACAAATATATTAAAATATTATATTATCTATTAATATATATGAACTTAATTATTGGTAAAAAAAACTTAAATTATTGTTACGATTATTAAATTATTGAATCCACAATATATATCAACTTTCATTGTATCTATACAAATATTCGTTGGAATATTGTTGACCTTCTAAAAATTTTGAGCTACACTATAATTATAAATACAACTTACCTAAAGATTTTTAAACAGCACAATTCCAACAAAAAAAAACACTCATATAAGCAATACATTCCTACATCATGATAAACTATGGATATCATCTTCGCATATGAGAATGTAAGTATTCTTAAGCCTTTATTTCTCTTAAATATATACAATTTTATATTTAGTTTTGTTCTAACCAAATCGAGAACCAAAAATATAGTATTAAAACAGAACCAAAAACGAAACCAAGCAAAAAATATGAAACGAAACCAAATCGATGTTTAGAAATATATGAACGGTCCATGTATCTTTGAAACAGATAAACGGAAACCAAATCAGAACCAAACCGAAAAATCAAATGGGTACTACGATATAGTTTATGTACCTAAAAATATTAAATATTTATTTTCCAATTATCAAATATTCTAAAATTACTACCTATAAACCGAACTACCAAAAATATCAGATTATTTTATTAATTTTTATCCAAATATTTAAGATTATCATAATTTCCAGATAGAACTGAATCACCCAAGTATTTTTTTTATCAGGAACATCTAATTTATCCGAGTTATCTGATACCCTAATTGATTTTTACACAAATTATTGAAAATTATCTGAAAAACAGAAATCGAACCAGAACAGAGAACTAAAATATTAGCTGGTTTTTAACATTGTTATCCAAACCAAACTGAAAACTAATAACTAAAATCCAAATTCATAAATAATTGAAAGGTTCCTATATCGCTTAAACTAGAAACAAAAAACGGAAACCAAAACATAACCGAATAAAAAAAGAAACAAATTGTAACCAAAACTAAACGCGTAGGTCTAAAAAAATTAATGAACAAACAAACAGATTAATAAATATGTCAACAAAAGATAATCCCGCTCTTTAAAATTATTATACCGGCCAGTGCATAAACAAAATACACTTTTTATTAAACAAACATTTTATTAAATTCTATTATTGTTGAAATATGATAGTAAAGTACAAAAATTTAACAATGTGAGCGTATTATATTTTTCAACTCAATTTTAACTTGAACAAAATTAAATATATTTTTATCAGAAGTTCAAAAAAACAAATTAGTCCACACTAATAGAAACTAAAAATAAATATCTTGATGATCAAAATAAATTTTTAAAAAGAATAATTCTATGCTTTTAAAGCTGATGTCAAAGTCTAGCTTATAACGCCCGAGTTCGCAAGCTACATGAGCAAGATCAAGCATATCCTACACAAAAATAAATAAAGAAACCAAACAAAACAAAACATTTTTGCTTCACTATACTCAATTTTCATATGAATATTTGTTTGTTTTCTTGTATTCAAAGCGTAAACCTAACCAAATTTAGCTCATAGCCTGGTCTTAATACCACATTGAAGAGCCACATTGGTATTTATATTAAACAAAAAATCAGCTTTGTTTTTTTTTCTAATTAATTGTTGAACTAAAAATATTTGCAGTACAATAGTCAATAGAATAACATGTTTATAATGTTGATAAATAAATTGATTTGTTCTTGGCGTGACCGAACAAATTATACAATTTTTAATCCAAAGAATTTTTGTAGTATATAAATTGCTTTCATCATTAATTAAGAGAAAAAGACAAAAATAGCACTAAATCAAGTTTATGTTCCCAAACTAGCACTCAAGGTCAAAAGTCACAAAAATACCACTTAATGTTTTATCAAAAGTCACAAACTTAGGGTTTAGAGTTAAAGGGTAGAGTTTAGGATTTAGGGTTTAGGGTTTAGGATTTAGAGTTTAGGGTTTAGGGTTTAGATTTTAGGGTTTATGGTTTAAAGTTTAGGGTTTAGGGTTTATGGTTTAGGGTTTAGGGTTTAGAGTTTAGGGTTTAGGGTTTAGAGTTTAGGGTTTAGGGTTTAGAGTTGAGAAATGAGGTTTTGGAGATAAGATTTCAAATTTTGAAAAATAAAAAAATTAAAATTTTCAAGGGATAAACTTAGAAATGTGCTATTTTGGTCATTTTAGTTTTTGAGTGTTATTTTTGTGATATAAACTTAGAAAGATGCTATTTTGGAGATTTGTCCGTTAATTAACGTATGGTCACTTAATTTGACACAAATGGTCAGAGTTCTAAATCCATTTGAAAACCAATTTATATCTAATATTAACGTATTAATTGAGGATATTACCGCATTTACCATTGTATGAAAATATTCAGTTATGTATATATATGTCTGTATATATATTCGAAATTGCATGATATTCAAATCAATGAATTATTGTTTTACATTATGAATGGGTATATAGTCTACATAAGCATCATCAGAAACTCACCGGCCTAGCGTCAGACCAAAATATTTAGGAATTAGGAAGAAATTAAATAACGTAGAACCATCATCATAACCTAACATTTTTCTTGGATGAATCTGAATCCACTAACCATTACAGTACCAAATACTTGGAGTCTAACGGAGGGTTGACGAGAAATGACACCTTTCTTCAATTCTTCTTTAATAAATTGTCGAGTCATCAATTTTATCATTACTCAATTTGGACCCCATCATCTCCATATTTTCCTTATATGGGTCCCTAATCAACCGCAGCCAAGAGTATAAATTAATTTGCTGATTGTATAATTACAAGATTCTACGTTGCGTATGTCAGCCAAAGCGTTGTCGTTTCTTTTTGGTATTTTTTGCGCTTAAAATATTACTTCACGTTCGCAATTAGGGACTAAGTTAGGAAGAAAGAGTTTTGCGATGCAGTGAGACGCATGTTACTATATCACTAATCGATGTTCGTGTTTAAGAGTGTAATGTAATTATTATACTAATCCTAATATATAACTACTACTAACATATGTGCTAGTATAAAAAAAACATATGGGCTAGTCACTAAGTAGTGTTCTTCTCATTTCGCCCACCTATAAGTCGGCATTCTATTCTAATCTCCGGCCTTTGTGAATATACAGTCATCTTGATTATTAGATATGAAGTTGTGTTTGAATGGTTTTGATGCTATACTATTTTCATTGATGGATGATTTGAACTTTATGATGTCTAATACAAACTAATAGTGTTCGCTTAGGTTAGATATATCATTTGTTAATCTTCATAATATCTATGACTTTTAATCAATATGGTAGGAAACAAACACTGAATCACTCAATTTCCCCTCACTATAATATGAGAAGCTAGGATGCTTAATTATATCATGACGTGTACGGAATTATATCAATGATAACATCGGTCTCCAATTAATGGGCGTAAGATAATAATTAAGTCGGACGATATATAAGGAAAACCTACGTACGTTTTCAAAATAATCATGCTCTCTTAATACTTATAAGACGAAGCGCGACGTAACTACATAAATAAAATGATCAATTTAGATAGCATCACACTATTTGGATATATGTTTAAACACATGCTGATACATAAAAAAGTAATATAACGTAAGCTTCTACCCTTAGTGCAACGGTAGAGTCACTCGTGTTGCTTCATCACGATAGTAAAGTAGCTTCACCTCTTCGTGAAAGGTTATATCTGAAAAATAGATAATGACAATTCTTCTCCCTCTATATATGATTAGAGAACTAAACCAGTAATTTCGTATCTTCTTCACCTCTCTTTCTCTCTCCCTCCACATCTTTCTAGATTTCCCGAGATCCTTGGAGCTAGGAATTAAACGCCGTGCTGTTTTAAAATTTTAAAAGGGAGAGAGATGGAGGTGAAGGGTAGAAAGGAAACGTTTGTGCCGTTTGTGTCAATGGTGATAATGGAGGCATGCACCATTGCTCTTACGATAATGGCCAAAACGGCTATAACGGGAGGGATGAGTCCTTTTGTGTTCGTTGTGTACACAAATGCTTTCGGATCTATTCTTTTGCTTCCTTTTTCTTTCTTCTTCCACAGGAATGACAGGTTAGCCTACGTGATCCATATACTTTATAATAGTCATAATACGTCCTCACTAATCACTTTTAGTTTTTGGTTCATTTGATGATGTTCATGCAGAACTGAAGAATCTATCTTTTCTCGGCCACTCCTCGTCCGTGTGTTCTTTTTAGGTTTCACCGGGTGGGTACATAGATCTCTGTTTATTATAAATCTAGAGTATAGACTTTAGGAGCCAGACTTTCCCAATAGTTTCTTTGGAATATAATAATATGAGGTACGGTCCTAACTAAAACCAAGAGAATAATACGAGATATATGTTACGAAGCCTTGTATACGTATCAACCAGCAAATGGTTTGATGAATATTATGCATGGATTTCCAAAACTGCGTGCCGTTTATCGGTTATAATTTAACAACTAGGCCTAAAGATATTTTATGGTATCTTCCAACATCGTGACGTTTCTTTGTGAGCGCATACATCGCACACCATGTTTTCTTTGTTATTAATAAAAAATAAATAAAATATTGCATGGCATTGTGTCTAATTATGTTGCCCTTTTGCTAGCACACACGTGCTAGTGCTAGTATGCATTTTTAACGTACTTAAAATGTTATTCATGCATAGACACATACACTGGTTGTATTGAAACATTTTAAATATGTGAAGGATATTTCTGTTCCAAAACTTGGCATTTGTGGGACTAAGCTTCAGCTCACCCATAGTGGTATGTGCAATGGGATTACTCATTCCTTCCTTCTCCTTCTTGCTCAACCTTATTCTTGGGTAAACCATCTATCCTCACCATTTCAAAATCTACGTAGTTGTAACTATCTCCAAATACATTATACACCTACCTATGTTTATATAGAAGGAGCAAGCTGGATTGGAGAAACACGAGCACGAGGGCTAAAGTGTTGGGAACAATAATGTCATTTAGTGGAGCATTTGTTGAAGAAATGTACAAAGGTCCCTTCATAAGACCAGCTTCGTCTCCTTCCCCAACTCGTCTTCTTAAATCGATCCCTAAACTCTTGGTCTACTACACCATCCCCAACAATTGGTTCCTCGGCTGTATCTTTTTGGCCGCCGCTTTTTTTTCTGTCTCCCTCTTCAATGTTATTCAGGTATGTTCAACAATAATATAAACCATCTAATACTGAGACCATCTTTGTGCATGTTATTCGATTTTGAGCTCAACTTTTTTTATAATATTTGGCAGACAGGGACGGTCAAAAAGTATCCACACGTTATGAAAGTGGCTTCGTTTTACAGCATAGTCGGGACTATTCAGTGTATAATATTCTCGTTGTTTATGGAAAGAGACCTAAGTGCATGGAAGATCGAACCTAACTTCGATCTTTTCCTCATTATCGCCACGGTAATATAAAAAATTATATACTGAAAAAGAAGCAAGTTATCAATAGCTCACAAACCTATCATGATGTGTGATATAAAAACAGGGAATATTCGGAAATGTGATACGACCAAGCATACAAGTAAAGTGTGCCCAAATGAAAGGACCATATTACGTACCATTATTCAAACCCTTTGGTATCTTTTGGGCAACAGTCTTTGGCACCAGCTTCTTCGTCAACAGTCTTCGCTACGGCAAGTCAGTGAACATATTCATCAATAATCGATTTTATTTATTCGCATGTGATTACTATGCATGAGTATTAAGTCTATATTTGGTACACGAATGCAGTGTGTTAGGAGCAGCCATAGGTGGTGTTGGATATTACTCAGTTTCTTGGGGACAACTGAAGGAAACCGAAGAAAAACAAAATCCAATGGAAGAAAGAAAAGCCATTAAACCTATGCATCTTCACGAAGAAGATGAAAACAAAGCTCCATTGCTTATTAATCAGGAAGAAAGTCCTGTGTGAATTATGTATTATATATTTTCTTAAGAAGAAAATGAGGGTCTCTTTAATACTTGTTGGCCCTTTATTTGTATGGCGTAAATAAGAAAAAATGCGTGTGAGAGTGTATGGTATGTCGTCAGTGTCAATGGGAGACTGCTGAAGTAGGCTTTTTGGTCCGAAAAGCAAAATCCACTGAATGTAAATGCATGTCTTTGGATATCTAAAGCTCTCTATTATGTTTAAATTTTGTTATGAATAACCTCCGTGTCATGGATAAGATATTGAATTCCCGGTGTTATATCTAACATATTGTACAAGTTGTTTGATGCGAGAAATTGAATATCATTTAATCATTTTACATGTATAAAAATTGACATAAGAAGCCAAGGAGCTATATAAAAGCTAAGGAGCTATCTTTTATCTCTTTTAACCAAGGAAATAAGCATCCTTACATTTTGATGAGATTGAGGCTGCATTTCTTCCTCGTTGCCAAATTTTGTAGGAGCCAATGCCCATATTTCCTTTGCCACCCTGCACTGAAAAAGCATGTGATCTTGAGTTTCAGGATGCTCTCCACAAGTTTGACAAGCATGATCTATTTTTATGTTTCTTTTTCTCAAGTTCTCAGCCACAGGTAGCCCATCATGCATTATTCTCCACCAGAAGGTTTTAATCTTTGGCGGTAAGGACAGTGACCATATACTGGAACAACACTTTTTCAAGTCAACCGTTAGTCCCCTCTTCTCCTGCTGCCCTGATCTTTGAATAGTGGATAACTGATTGCATAGATAGTAACCTGACTTAACACTATACTCGCCTGTACTTGTATAGTTCCAAATTGAAGTATCCTGCCTCATTGTTGAACTTAATCTTATGTTCAGAATATATCTTGCATCTTCCTGCCTCATTATGCTATTAACCAACTGCACATTCCATTCTCTGGCTCCTTGAAGCATCAAGTCTTGGACTTTTATATGCGAGAAAGAACTTTGACCATCTCCTTGAGCTGGAATGGCTGGTTGTGAGTGGAGCCATCTATCTTCCCACACTCTTATTTTCTTTCCATCTCCCACTACCCATTTGATTCCTTCTTGGAGGATTACTCTTGATTGCAGTATGCTCCGCCATGCATAACTTGACGTGTTATAGATAGGAGCCTGCAAAAATTCAGTATGCCTAAAATATTTAGCTTTCAACACTCTCGTCAACAAGGAGGATGGATTCCTTAGGATTCTCCAGCCTTGCTTGGCTAGCATAGCTAAATTAAATATTTCCAAATATCTGATCCCTAGACCCGCCCCCTCTTGTTTTAATGCAGTAATCTTCTTCCAACTAACCCAAAGTATTTTTTGCGTATCTTTCTGTCCCGACCACCAAAAGTTCCTCATAATAGTCGTAATTTCTTTTATTAACCCTTTTGGAAGAAGAAAACAGGTCATTGTATAAGTTGGTAAAGCCGTTATTACTGCCTTCAGTAAGACTTCCCTTCCTGCCGGAGTTAGGAACCTATTATACCAACTATCAAGCTTATTTCTAATTCTTTGCTTAATGTACTGAAAGGCATCTTTTCTCTTACGACCTATTTTCTCAGGGAGCCCTAAGTATTTCCCAAAACCTCCTATCCTTGTTATTCATGTCATCTTAATGAGATTATCCTGAATATTTTGAGAAATACCTTTGGCAAAAGTTATAGCAGATTTGCTAAAATTAACGGCTTGTCCCGAGGCTCTTTGGCACTCGCTAAGCGTGTTCATTAGGGTCTGGCATTCTTCCTCTGTTGCTCTACAAAATACTAAGGAGTCATCAGCAAAGAATAAGTGGGAGATTGATGGACCTCCTCTTGATGCTTTGTATCCATGAAGAAGGTGCAATCTAATGTTGTTCTTGATTGACGCAGATAATCCCTCAGTACATATAATGTAAAGATAAAGTGAAATAGGGTCACCTTGTCTTATTCCTCTAGTTGGCATGATGGGCTTTGAGGGCTCTCCGTTCACCAGTACTGAAAACGTAACAGTTGACATGCATGTGTGGATCCATTTGCACCGAGTTTCACAGAAGCCCATCTGCTTCGTTACTGCAATAAGAAATCCCCATTCAACTTTATCAAATGCTTTTGAGATGTCAAGTTTAAGGGCTATATATTTTGTTTTCAGATTTTTTGCACGCAGGGAATGCATCAGTTCATGTGCTATGAGCACGTTATCAGTGATCAATTTACCCGGTATAAAAGCCGATTGATTCTCCGTAATAATACTGTTTAACCAAGGTTTTAACCAATCTGCCAAGATCTTTGATATTATTTTATATGCCACATTAGAAAGACTTATTGGCCTGTAGTCTTTCACAGTATTAGGAGAATCAATCTTTGGTAAAAGGCATATATGAGTGTAGTTTATCTCTTTACTTCGTTATAGTTTTGTTAGGATTCCGTATCGTAGAGTTAAAAATAACATGAAAAGGAAAGTAAAACATTAAACAAAAAAATTACAATGAATATTAGTTTGTAATTTTCTTTTCTTTTTCTTTTAAAAAATGAAGTGAGTCCCTACTTCTTTTCTTTCTTTTAAAAAAAAATGAAGTGGGCCCCTACTTCTTTCTGGTCCCATAAAGGATCTTTTAATCTTTGATTTGAATAATGAGATTAAGAGCAAAATCTTAATTGGATGTTATCATTAAAACAATTTCAAAATATTAAAAATTAATTATTTTAACTAAAACTTGTTTTGGGGATCTCAAATCAAAATCATGAGAAGTTTTCTCCAAAATATTTTAAAATATCTCATGAGATAGAAGGAATTCTCATGATTTTGAAATCTTTTTTTTTTTCTTTTTTGATACTTTCCAGTCTTTTGTTACCTTGCCTCTTATGGCTTTAGATACTGCACTTTGACTTGTTACTTTTTTTTCCCTTGAGAAATCAAAGCTAGTTTACAGAGTTTTCGTGTGTTTTTCAACTCTGACCAGATCTTGAAATCTCACCATGCATCTGCTCTCTTGATCGCGCACAGTCCTCCTCCTTATAATCATGAAGAAAGCTACAATCTACCCACTCCGTGTTTCCTTCTTGCTATATCATCAGGTTCCCGGTTTTTTTGTTCAGGTTGCTTTTTTTTCTTCTTCTTTCTCAAAACTAATTCGAATCTGTTTTGTATCAGATAAAATGGGTAATTTGTTCGGGTGTGGAACTTCCCTAGAAGTTGACGGTACAGCGGTTGTGGAAACTAAATCATCATCTGTGAAAGAGAAGATCAAGTTTCAGAAAGACATTGTCCAGGCTCTGGATGCGGAGATTCGCAAACAGGTCACTCTGGAGAACAATGTCGTGCTATGAAACGCATGATTAGCAATGGTTTAATACGACTAACGGAAATCATAGTATGATAAGAATACACATGTATACGCGATTTCAAATGCATTAATGATATATCCTTTTTACTAGCTATATTTTGACTATATATATAATATTAAGTAACGGTATATGAAAAATATATAATATAAGTTACGGTATATGAAAACAATTGGATGCACAAATGTGAGAGATTTTTTTAAATTAAATCTTTATACAAGTCAAAAAATTATGTCTTTATATCTCTATAATATTATTTGAGAAGTCAGTTTTCTACTTTTAGTTCTCATGTTAATTTTAGAGTAGTCAATTACAAAAGTATTCTTAATGAATTGAAAATATTATGCATAATGCCATTATTATAATTTTTATTTTATTTTCCTTTTTATTTCATAATTTTTTGCTTTTAATTTCCTTTTTTTTTATCATAATGTTTTCTTAAACTACTAAAATATAGAAATTATAATCAAGAAGCTAAAGCAAAGCAAAGCAAGCTTTCTGCTTTTGTGTTTTCTTGTTTTGTTTTTGGCAAACCAAATGAATCAAAAACCTCTTTATCTCCACATATATGTATATCATTATCAAATACTCTAGCATATACAGTATATGTTTTGTTATGTTGATTGATCCTAATTTTATATGGTGACTGCTAATAATTTTATATTGTATTAATTCGGATGAGTATCGGTTTCAACTTGTTGGATACAAAAACTGAAAAAGTGAATGATATAATTTTGTTTTTGGACTGATTATTTTGGCTTGGTTCTGATGGCAAACATTGTAAATAGATGAGGCTTTTAAATCTTTAATTGATTTCTAATTTTATTGTTGTTAGCCTAATAAAATAATTAAAAAATTATATATTGAAAAGTAAATAAGTATGTAATTGATTTAAAAATTAATAAATATATAAACAGCGCATGCAAATAGACCATATTACGTACCATTATTCAAACCCTTTGGTATCCTTTGGGCAACAGTCTTTGGCACCAGCTTCTTCGTCAACAGTCTTCGCTACGGCAAGTCAGTGAACATATTCATCAATAATCGATTTTATTTATTCGCATATCATTACTATGCATGAGTATTAAGTCTATATTTGGTACACGAATGCAGTGTGTTAGGAGCAGCCATAGGTGGTGTTGGATATTACTCATTAGTTTCTTGGGGACAACTGAAGGAAACCGAAGAAAAACAAAATCCAATGGAAGAAAGAAAAGCCATTTAACCTATGCATCTTCACGAAGAAGATGAAAACAAAGCTCCATTGCTTATTAATCAGGAAGAAAGTCCTGTGTGAATTCTGTATTATATATTTTCTTAAGAAGAAAATGAGGGTCTCTTTAATATTTGTTGGCCTTTTATTTGTATGGCGTAAATAAGAAAAAATGCGTGTGAGAGTGTATGGTATGTCGTCAGTGTCAATGGGAGACTGCTGAAGTAGGCTTTTTGGTCCGAAAAGCAAAATCCACTGAATGTAAATGCATGTCTTTGGATATCTAAAGCTCTCTATTATGTTTAAATTTTGTTATGAATAACCTCCGTGTCATGGATAAGATATTGAATTCCCGGTGTTATATCTAACGTTTATACATATTGTACAACTTGTTCGATGCGAGAAATTGAATATCATTTAATCATTTTACATGTATAAAAATTGACATAAGAAGCCGTTGACTGTAAGATTTATTTAAACTTTGTTTTGCGACACTCTTATAAACTATGTGTAGATTATAAAAATCGATGGCAGTATTAGGGTCTTCATTTTGTACGAGTCACTAAGGAGTAAGCAAATCATTTAGACAGAAGTTGATGGTGCCGGGGGCAAGTGAAAGTTTCAATGGATTGAAGTTTCCTCTTCCTTCTTTTAAATGATTAATAGGTGATGGCTTATTAGTTTAATAATTATTGAAAGGCATTATCTTTTGAATCTGCAAGGTAAGTTACAGAAAACAAATAAAAAATTTCGAAAGAATGTAGGATTTAACCTCAAATATTCTGTGCAATCTATATGTTTTCAACACTGCCGTGAGAAACACACAACAAACTATGCGTCTCACTTCAAGCTCAGCCCAAACGCGAAAAGAATCAATGGGCCACCGTCAACAACAGAAGCCCAGCATAGAACTATTCTGCCACCGTCTACAACCGTTAAAGATTTTGTTTTTTCCCATCTATTGTATTAGGGTAAATGAAGATTCTCTTCTTCACAAGAAAGACAAAATAGTATCTCTTGAAAGACAAATAAAATATGTGAGACACAAAAAACAAGAGTAAACATCTGTGAGTCTTATCCTCTCTGCACAAATGCAAAACCCCAAAAATTCCTGCAAATGGCGGTGTCCATCTATCTCTTGCCAGTTGGCACCATTTGTATACATAAAGTCATCGTATAAACAGCCACACTACAAATTAGGCTCGGGAGTTTGGTGGACTGTTCGGTTTCGGTTCGGATGATTCGGATTTTTGGATTTTCGGTGTTATGGTCAGAAGTACCATTCGGGTTTTACTAATTATCGGATCGGATTCGATTCGGTTCTTTCCGGGTTCGGTTCGGATCGGATGTAACCAATGTTTAAAATCATCCAAAAATATATTTTTCGGTTCGGTTCCTTCCGGATTCGGTTCGGATCGGATGTAACCAATGTTTAAAATCGTCCAAAAATATATTTTTTAAACCTCAAAAATGGACAAATTTTTTTTCAAAATATATAAATTGATTACAAATCTAATTAAAATTTAGTTAAACTATCTAAATTAACTAAAAAGTATTCAAAATAACAATTAAAACAAACTAAAAATATTTTGAATATTCTAAAATATCTAAATCATCGTAAAATACATAAAAAACATTAACATATTTAACTAATTTCGGATATCTTCGGATCCTAGTTTTGATTTCGGTTCGGTTAGGGTTATAACCAAAACACCAAAGTACTAAGCTCATAAGTCCCGTTCGGATATTTTTGTATAACAATTTGGATTCGGTTTCGGTTTTTCCGGTTTGGGTTAAGGTAGGTACTTCGGGTTGAGGTAAAAACGTCAAGACCTACTACAAATTGTCAATATATACTACTACATAACACCAAATTATTAATAGTTTTCCAACTCTACTAACCCTTTTAAACAAATAAAAATCACAAGTGGAACCAAAGTTCAAGTATTTTTACTGCGATTTTAATTACGATTGGTTACTATGGATGGCCAAAAATGCATGATTTAAGTGATCATTCTATAATAACAAGAAAGAAAATAATATGTTTATTGATCAAACTTAAATCCAACTAGCTTTCGTACTCCTCCATCGCTCAAGAATAACGACCAAAAAATAATCACCCCCATGTTAAAAAAAAAGAGTCTAATCCAAGAAAAGAAACTACTTACATATCAAAGAAACAAATGATTACACCTTTGGACATATTCATGTATGATGATATCATAGGATCACTCTCACAATCATCCTTCATCATTCACACCCTCCATCGCCTTAACATCTCTATCATAATCTCGTTCCACGTGTCTACCGGACCAGGCAAACACCAATGCAAACAATCATTATGAACTCTCTCCGGCACACCGTTCTTGAACGGGAACTCGTACATGTACGGACCAGGATGTCCGTCTGGTCTCAACACCGAAATCGCCGTCACGTCTAACGCCTCCAGCCTCCCCTCCGCCACATCTTTCGCCGCCGTAACTTCCTCCATCTCTATCCGTCGCATCTCCAGGTCCAAACCTTCTAGAACCTTCCCCTCCTCGTACGGCTCCGTCATGTTACACGCGCCGAGACTATCCCAAGGCCGGCCTTCGAAGTGAGACGGCGAAAACGTCGTCAAGATCACATTCCGGCGGCTTCCAGCAACCGCTTTCAACGTCGTTCTTATCGCTTTTCTAAAAATATCGAAAAACCCTATCTCGGTACAGTTGCTTGCTTCGCAAGAATGACATCCCAAAACCGAACCAAACTCGTAATAAACCGCTGGATGCAAAAACCAATGCCCCACGGAGACAACCACTGTATCAAACCGTGCTAAATCATTACCCCATCTCTCATCCACACGATCTAGGTGCAATACGTTGTGGTCCAACGTTCCAGATTTCTCCAAACCGGCCACAAGAAACGGGGACCAGTAAACCGAGACCGTGACATTGTGAGATTCAAACCGCCACTTTCTGAATTTATTGTCTTCTCCGTTTCTGTAAACAAGATCAGGGCTAGAGACGGTGGAGAGCAAGCACATTAGAGACTCGAGCTGGTTTCTAGCCATGGAGTCGCCGACAAACGCTAGATGCTTGTCTCTCATAAGATCAAGAAACCGGTTAGCGTCGAACCTCGGTATATCGCATTGGTTCGGTTTCCATTTCCAGTAAAGATAACCGGAATCTGGTCTGCCATGACGTAAGCAGTTCTGACCGTCTTTGATTGTTCCGCAGCTCGAGCCGTTGTAGAGTGAACCCATCTCGTCTCTTACCCATTTGCCTTCCGTATAATCACATAACGCTTCTTCTTGAGATTCTTCTTCTGCAAGATCGACAAAAAACACTTAAAGCCATGGTGCATCCATTACATACACAATCATATTAGATAGTTTCAATATTACCTTGAGAAGAAGAAGAAGAGTAGCTGGTGAGCAAAACGTTTGCTGCAGAGTCTTGGAGAGTGGTGTCATCAATGGTGGAGAATGGATTATTAAAACAGAGATGAAACAGAGCAAATGGTATAAACGCTAAGACTATAAAAACAGCGATCTTCCTCTGACTTGGACAATTCTGTTGCTCTTTTAATCCCATTTCAGGAATATAGAACAAAACCTTGGCCTTCTTGATTATTGGTATTTTTTTTTTCTTCCAAGTAGAACATGTCACATCGGTTTCTGGTGGTTGTTCTGTTTTATGTGGAAGAGACGAATCACGAATGGTTCAATGGTTTTGGACCATGGGAGGAATATTTTACTCAAATATTTTATTATTAGTCTATCCATGTCAATGATGTTCCTATATATGCTTAGTTTTTTGTTTAATAAAAAATAATTCGTCCAGCTATAAATCGTCTTTTCTTTGCTTTTTGGTAAGAAAATTCAAAAATAATAGTCTATCTCATATGCCATTATTTAACAATGAAATTTCACGTATTAATGTTTTTGCAGTATCTATTTTTATCAGTCTGTTTGTGGGTCTGTGCTAGCCAGTGTGAAATTTGCCCTTGATGCAGTGCGTCGATAATATTTTTGGTCCTTGCGTGTGTCAGGGTTTAATTGTCTGCGTTCACTCAAAATGGTCTATGTCGATAATTTAACGTGCCGCGACGTATTTGATCATCTAAGCTAATTAACTATTTAATCCAAAGACTTAAAAAATTAGGATGCTTTTAAGTGCTTCTTCGACTATTTTTTTGCCTTTTTCCGATTTGGATTTTTGATAAATAACAAACTCTATAAATTACTGTTATCTAAGACTATTTCCAATGTATTTTCCTATTTTTACCTCTATAATAAAGATGTGTTTTGCTCCAATGTATTTCTCTAAAATAGAGATCTCAAAATATAGAGCAAAATATAGATGAAAGCTATTTCTCCCTCTATAAATAGAGGAAAAAATAGCAATCTCTATTTTAGAGGTAAAAATAGAAGTAGATTGAAGTGATTTTGGTTTTAAATCCTACTCCCTCCTTTCAAAATAGATGATGTTTTAGAGAGTTTTTGATGTTTTCATATTTTAATGTACCTTTTAACTTTATCAAAAACTGTGTAACCAATCATATTTTATATTCTGTTTTATGATTGGTTGAATAATTTTTAATTTATATTTTAATGATACTTTTTGGATAAAAAAACAAATTTCTTAATAGTTGTGTCCAACCTAAAATTTCATGTATTTTGAAACAGAAGAAGTATTATAGAAGTAAAAATAGGGGAGAGTTAGAGATGCTCTAGGGTTGCACGTTTTTCTCACGAAGTTGTTTAAAAGGGTAAATAATAAAAACTCCAGAGACCTTTTTTGTACGGTTTCAGTGATTTAATGGCTTAGTCAACGTAGAGATGATTTTACCCACCAACGTGTAATGATTTCTTGGTTAAAAAAAAACATGTAATGATTTTTAATCATTTTACCAGACGGGTGAAAATCCTGGGAGCAATTTTGGTAAAAGTTGGTTTCAGGCCTAACGGATCGGATATTCGGATAATTTTAAGGTATTTGGATTCAGATTTTTATCCGGCGTATCAATAATTTTACTATTCTTATTCAGATTCGGGGTTCTCGGATATCCGGATGTCAGATATCCTTCTAAAAATTGTAATATCCGGCGGATATCCGGATCCGGATTTGGATCCTTAAAATAAATAAAAAATAATATTATTATATATATATAAATATTAACAATAATTTTTAAAATATATTTATATATATATATAATGTCTTTAATTATTTCTATGTATAATATTACAAAATTTACATAAAAATTATATATACTATTATAAAAATGAAAATATCTTAGATAAAATTAATTTTTATATATAGATATTACTATTTTTGAAATATTTATTAATAAAACTTACAGATCCGGAATTCCGGACTTAAAAATTAAGATATCCGGATCCGGCTTTGACGGATCCAACATTTTACTACTGGATTCAGGCCCTCCATATATCCGGATTTTCGGATCGAATCTCGGATAAAATCCAGATCTCCACTACAGGAAAATACAATTATAGCGACGAAATTTAACGAAGAAAATTAATCCTCATAAATTTACGTCGACTTTACGAGAATTTTACGAAGAAATTTAAAAGCCACGTTAATTCGTCGTAAATCCAAATATGTTTCCGACAAGTTCCCTCTTTGTGAACATGGATCATCTTTTTTAGAGAGTGCTTCCACAGATGGAGGATCATCAGTTTGCATGGATACTATGGTATATTTGGAAGGGAAGAAATAATAAAGTCTTTAATAATATGGATGTAGATCCGCTAGATACCCTTAAACTGGCTGACACTGAATCAAAGCTTTGGACTGAGTCGCAAATTCTGACTGATGAAAAGAGAGTTCAACAGGTTGGTGCAATGGTTCTTCTGTCAATCCCAGGAATACGGTGTTTTACGGATGGTTCCTGGAAAGACAATGATATTTTCTCAGGACAAGGATGGTATAGTACTCTAGAGGGATTTACGGGTTTGATGGGTGCAAGGAATATCCGGGCGTCCCTTTCTCCACTTCATGCAGAAATGGAAGCTTTGTTATGGGCAATGGAATGTATGAAAAACTTATGACAATTTCACGTTACGTTTCCAACGGATTGTTCTCAATTGGTGAAGATGGTTTCAACACCAGAGGATTGGCCAGCATTTGCAAGTTATTTGGAGGATATAAACAGCTTGAAGGAGAGTTTTTCCTGTGCAGAGATTATCTATGTCCCAAGAACGCAGAACAACCAGGCGGATAGCTTAGCCCGTAGCGCTAGGAAAGAAACGTCTTTTGTAGTTCACATGGATCAAGATCTCCCAGTTTGGTTCACAGAGTCTATATGAGACTGTAAAGTAGATGACAAAAAAAAAAACAAGGAAACGATTTTGTCGTAAAAACGACGTAACATAACGTTGTTTTTACGACGAAAGATGGTTTCCTCGTAAGTTCGACGTAAAAGTAGTGACTACTTTACGAGGAAATATTTTACGTTTACTTAACGAGAAAATTACGAGTCCACCAACTTTGTAGTTGTAACACGTTTTTGTTTCGGCTACCTAACTAAATTTCGTCGTAATTTCGTAGTAAAAAACCAGATTCAAAAATTTCCTATAAATATGGACGTTTGAACATCACTTTAAACACACCAACAAGAAAAAAAATAAAAACGTGAATGAAAAAAAATGTCGGGCTCCGGGAATATTTTCGAGTTGCGAGAGTGACGAAAGAATACCTCAAAAGGCTGGAGACATTTATGCATCAAGCAGATTCCACACCGCTCGCCTAAGAAAGCGGTAAGATGTTCTGTCTTTGTCGGAAATGCAACAATTCAAAATTGGTAAATCGTGAAAATGTTTGGAAGCATTTAATAAGTAGAGGTTTCACGTCAAATTACTATATCTGCTTTCAACATGGAGAATGTTACAATTATGAGAATGAAGCTAGTAGTAGTAATGACAATTTTCAGGAAGAACCGGTTGATCATCATTTGCATAATGAACACAGTTACCATCAGGAGGAGCAGATGGTAGATTATGATAGGGTTCATGATATGGTAGCTGATGCATTCGTAGCTCATGATGAAAATGAAGAACCTAACATAGATGCAAAAAAGATTTATGAAATGTTAGATGCTGCGAATCAGCCACTTTACAGTGGTTGAAGAGAAGGTCTCTCTAAACTGTCGTTGGCTGCTAGAATGATTAATATTAAAACTGATCACAATCTACCTAAAAGTTGCATGAATGAATAGGCAGACTTGTTTAAAGAGTATTTGCCGAAAGACATTGTGTCTGCCGATTCTTATTATGAGATTCAGAAACTGGTTTATAGTATTGAGTTGCCTTCGGAGATGATAAACGTTTGCATCGACAATTGCATGATCTACTGGGGAGATGATGAGAAGTTAGAAGAATGTCGATTCTGCAAAAAGCCACGATTCAAGCCGCAAGGACGAGGACCTAATAGGGTACCGTACCAAAGGATCTGGTACCTACCAATTACAGACAGATTGAAAAGATTGTACCATACTGAGCGGACAGCCGGAGGGATGAGATGGCATGCCGAGCATACTCAGACGGATGGTGAGATGACTCATCCATCAGATGCAAGAGCCTGGAAACATTTTAATAAAGTATATCCGGAATTCGCTAGCAATAGCCGGAATGTGTATCTTGGATTATGCACAAATGGATTTAGTCCATTCGGAATGTCAGGGAGACAATATTCATTGTGGTCAGTCTTTCTAAAACCATACAACCTGCCACCGGAGATGTGCATGCAATGGAAGTTGCTATTCTTGACAATATTAATACCTGGTCCAAACCATCCAAAAAGGTCACTGGATGTTTTCCTACAACCACTGATAAAAGTGTTGAAGGATTTATGGTCAACAGGGGTGAGGACGTATGACTGCTCAACGAAGACAAATTTTACGATGCAAGCGATGCTTTTATGGACCATAAGTGACTTTCCTGACTATGGGATGTTGTCTGGATGGACTACACATGAGAGATTAGCTTGTCCATATTGTAATGGAACGACATATGCGTTTCAACTGAAGAATGGTAGGAAGACAAGTTGGTTCGATTGTCACCGTCGATTTTTTCCCATTGGCCATCCGTACTAAAGAAATAAGAAAATTTTTAGGCACAAAAGGGTTGTGAGAGACACTCCTCCTCCATATCTAATTGGAGAACAAACTGAAACGCAAATCGACTACTACGGAGCTAACGAAACAGTTCGTTGTGGTGGTAATTGGCATGTCCCCGGTAATATGCCTGATTTTTACGGTGGTCGGCACAACTGGCATAAAAAGAGTATATTTTGGGAGTTGCCATATTGGAAGGATCTTCTTCTGCGCCACAACCTCGATGTGATGCATATAGAGAATAATTTCTTCGAGAACATCATGAATACAATATTGAATGTCTCAGGGAAGACAAAAGACAACATCAAATTGAGGTTGGACTTGCCGGATATTTGCTCAAGAAGTGAGTTACATATAAAAAGCAATGGACAAGTTTCCATACCGATATTCAGATTGTCTTCAGAAAAAAGTCGGTGTTGTTCAACTGGGTGGCATCAGAAGTGAATTTCAAATCTCTCTAGATGTGTTGAAAAGGGTTAAAAGTTCTTCGGGATGAAGAGTCATGATTGTCATGTCTTTATGCAACGACTACTTCGCTTTGCATTTGCGGAGCTACTTCTAACAAACGTACATGAAGCACTTGCATGTAGTATATTATAACGCATTAATTTTATAATTAATGGTTTAGTTTGTGATAATATTTGACTACTAATTAGGGATGGCAATCAAGGACCTGGACCGCGGGTCTGACCCGTAAAGGCTTGCTGCGGGCGGGATTGGGCCTCCATTTGGTAAGCCCGCAATTTTGCGGGCCTCGCGAGACGGGTTCAAAGAGGGGCGGTCGAAAGCGGGATGGGTCGAAAGCGGGACGGGTCGAAAGCGGGATGGGCTTAACCTGCGGGATTTTGAAGACACGCAGCCCAATTTCTGCTTTCGCCTAAAACATTGAGAGAGAGAGAGAGAGAGAGAGAGAGAGAGAGAGAGAGAGAAGGTGATTCGACGTTATGTAGCTCCGGTGATGGTGGTTTTAGGGTCGATGATGCTTCCGGTCTCCCAAGCGCCTTCAATCTGCACTGATGGAGCTTCTTCGAGTCATCATAATAAGTTTGAAAACTCACTTTCCACCGAAGAAGAAGATCTAGTTTCCGCCATGAGTTCTTCATAGTTTTGCATGTATGTATTTGTTCACATTATCATACATTTGGAGTTTTAGGTTTCAATATATCTTTAACTCACTTCTATTATTCTTATTTGCAGAAGATGAAGTTGATGGTGAAGAAGAGAAATTTCCATCTTTTTGTCGCTTGTTGGTGATAAAGATGAAGAACAAGAAGCACTTGTTATGGTGTTGGTTTTATTTATTTTTGGATTCATAAAACTATTTATACATTTCCATCTTTTCGTTGGTTGTATTATCTATTTTTGGGATTCGCATTTTTGATTTGGTGTTGGTTTTATTTAATTTTGGATTCCTAAAACTAAAGCACTTGTTATGAACTTATGAGTTATAATATTTGGATTCAACAACTAAAGTATTGTTTATTTTAAAAATGTTTGGAGTCTAACAAAAGTAAATAAACTAGTGTTTTGATCTAACTAAAATCTTCAACTAACAAGAGTATTGCCTTATCCAGTTCAATCCTCGACTAAACTCACTTACTGATGCGTCATGAAACTGATAAAGCGTCTTGAATCATGTCTTGAAGCGTTCAGGAGACATATGCATGTTTGTAATTTATGTCCCGCGGGCCGATCCGCAAAGGCCTACATGTTTTGCGGTACGGGTTTGGTCAGCCATTTTGAGGACCGCAGCCCGCGCGGGCCTGACCCGCCGTGACCCGCTCGAAGACGAACCCGCTGCGGTACAGGACAGGATGGGACGGATCAACCTGTTTGACATTCCTACTACCAATGTGTTAAATTGTTTTTGCAATATACAAGGCATTGGAGCATTTTTCAGGGATCTGAGTACACGCACTCTTAAAGAAGAAGTTGTGGAACAACTTCACGAGAACATCCCCATCTTATTGTGCAACTTGGAGAATATATTTCCTCCGGCATTTTTTGACGTCATGGAGCATCTAGCTGTGCACCTCCCATATGAGGCATTGCTTCGTGAACCTGTACATTACGGATGGATGTTTCAGTATAAGCGTGCCATGAAATATTTGAAGGGAAAAGCAAAAAACTGAGCAAAAGTTGAAGGTTATATAATTGCTGGAGGTTTGACGGAAGAAACTTCTCACTTCACATCGTACTACTTTGCGTCAAAAGTACGTACCCCGAAAAGAGCTCCAAGAAGATATGATGATGGTGGTGTCGCGCCAACATATGCAGTTGCTGGTGTTCCAGACATTTTTTGCCAGATTGGGCGAATCGGTGGGAAATCGAAAGAGGTTTGGTGGTCGAGTGAAGAAGACGCTCATAGTACACACACCTATATTCTACTCAATTGCGAGGATCCATTGATGCGTTATTTTGAAAGGTAATTTATTTTATGAAAACTTCTAAACACATATAAGTATAAGAAATATAATTTCCAAAGATTAATTAATATAAAATGTGATTTTACAGCCTATTTGTTTCTCAACTCGAAGAAACAATCCCATGAATATCCACAAGTGATGTAGACAGAAAGAAAGATTAACACTTTATTAACTGGTTGAAGAATCAGGTATTAACTCAAACTCTTATCATCACCATTTGCAGGTTGATCGATCAAACTCTTTCGTACATGTTCTGTATTTCAACGTTCTCTTTATTTTCGCAGGTTGATTATGACGACGACGCAGATTACCCTACGTGGTTTCACGAAGTCATTCAAGCTCCACTTGCAAAGGTCACCACATCATAGATGTAATTCACACGATGCTATAGTTTTCACACATATGAGTATGGTAGACAGCAGGGGACCGATACCTGTGGAATATGTGTGAAAGGCGAGAAAGATTTCTACGGGATCTTGCAGGAGATTATTGAAGTGGAATTCTCAGGTTTATTTAAGCTGAAATGCGTCCTCTTCAAATGTGAATGGTTCGACCCCGTCGTCAACAAAGGTGCTCGGTTTAACGAATTCGGTGTAGTTGATGTCAATGGTGGACGAAGGTACAACAAATTCGTTTGTTGGCATACATGGTATGTATGATTAATTTCTACGTTGTCTTTATTTTCGCAGGTACAACAAATTCGAGTCTTTCTTCTTAGCTTCACAAGCAGACCAAGTTAGCTTCCTTCCATACCCTCGGATGAGCGAATCGGGAATAAATTGGTTAACTATGATCAAAGTTACACCTCATGGACGAATCATCAATGGAGAAGAACCACCATTGCAAGAAAAACAGATAAATGAAGTCGAGGAACCTGAAAAACAAATTGATGACATCTTTCTCATTGATCCGCATAATCATGAGTACGAAGATCTTTCCGACGATGCCACAGACGAAGCTGTTGAAGACGAGTTTAATGAAAATGATGATGTTTCTAGTGATGACGAGAATGTCGATGTATCTGATTGATGTATTTGTAATATGTGTTTTTAATATGATTGATCTTACCGATAGGTGTTTTTAATATGATTGATTTTCAGACTTAATGCATGTTATTTTATGGATTTAATCATGAGAATCTATTTATATAATTTCATTTTGTGTAAGGTAATGGGAGGGGGGGGTTATATTAGAAAGAAGAGATTGAGATTATAAGTTAAGGAATTATGGTTTTAGAATTTGGGGTTTGGAATGGAATTGAGGTTAAACGGAGGATGGGGTTGGGGTTTTGAATATATGAAGTAGAAGATAAGGAAGATGGGGTTTGGGGTTTTGGATTTTAGGGATTTAAACATAATTTCTGTGATTTTCTCGTAAATTAACGAGGAACTTACGACGATTTTTAAAAATAAAGAACGCGGGACTCGTTAATTCCACGTAAGCTGTATTCGTCGTAAAAAAACTCATAATAAGAAAACGTGGGCCTCACTCATTCCTCGTAAATAAAAAAGCGGGCCTCTCTATTTCCTCTCTAATTTCCTCTTTTAACGACTAATTAGGGACTACCGTTGTAATATTTGAAAAAAAAGAGAAGAAAGATACTGGAATACAGGTGGGAAGAAACAAGGCGAGACATACGTAAGTCTAGCCTTGTCTCCGCCCACATGTGTTCCAGTATCTTTCTTCTCCTTCTTCTTTTTTCAAATCTTTTTAATTTGAGAAGCAAACTGGTGAGTAATTATCTCTGATTTGAGAAGCAAATTGGTGAGTTTATCTTTGATTTGAGAAGCAAACTGGTGAGTATTTATAGGAAATTTCGAAAGATTTTACGACCAATTAGCTTCATCTCATTTTAGATTAGTCGTAAAAAAATCGTAATAAGAAAACGCGGATCTCGCTCATTCTTCGTAAATAAAGAAGCGGGCTTCGCTAATTCTTCGTAAATAAAGAAGCGGGCTTCGCTAATTCTTCGCAAATGAACGAGGACGTTATAAGGAAACCAAATACGGGCCTCGCTAAATCCTCGTAAAAAAACAGGGGCCTCGCGAGTTTCTCATAACTTTACGATGAATTTACGACGATTCTTAATTTTCTATATATACACGCGAGCTTCTCACTTCCCATTTCGTCTCAACTTCCTCTTTCTCTTTCTCTTTCGTAGCAATGGTACGCTCTCTCTATTTACTCTCTAATTTGATTAGTTTAGAGTAAATTAGGTGGTTAGTGTAGGGAATTTAGATAGGTTTACGGATTTTATGTTAGTTAGTGTTGATTAGGTGGTTGATTATAGAATTTTTTAATTATTGTTGATGTTAATTTTAAAATTAATTTTTTTCCAGACAGTTCGAAAGAACAGACTTACTCCCTATTACAGAGATGTTCGGTGAACCTGGTAGTCGTTTAGACCCGTCTTCTTCAGCTCCCGGTTCTTCGGGTCCGGAGACTGTCCCCGAGAATCAGTCTTCTCAGAGAGTCTCTCGGTCCCCTCCTTCTGGTGCACCATCGGCTCCTCGATTCGTTGCACCACCGGCTCCTCATGATCATGTGCCTCCTCTGATGGCTCCTCCGATGCCGGCCGGGATTCATCCCGATTTGATGGTGCCGCCGAGTGCTCCTTACTCGCAGTACACTGTCGAAGACCTTCTCGCTCAGCCAGGCATAGAAGGCTTACCAGTCATAGACCCCGACCGACCAGACGAAACTTTGTGTTACGTTGCATTTTTTTTAATTCTTTTATAACAATAATAAATAATTTATACTTTAATTTTTTTTCAGGTTTGGGGTTGACGGATGTGTTGCTCAGAACGTAACCGAGACGATCAAAGTTACTTCTTCGAGCCACATCCAAACTGGAGAAAGACGCCGATCCACGCCAGAAAGACGTGGTTCAAAATTTTCGCTGTAAGTTACTATTAATTAATTATATATACTTTAATTTTTTTATGATTTAGAATTTTTAATTTTTTAAAACTAATTCTTAATCTATTTTTTTTTTGTGTTATAGTAAAAATACCATTGGTCCATGGGGATCAATGAGATGGTGAAGAAAGCGTTTAAAGCGAAGGCGCAAGCTCGCTTGTTGGACACGGTCTCCAACTGGAAGGGTGACTGGATCGTGAAGGGGTATGAGCGTGACAAACCCCATGAGCTCACCACGGATGTGTGGGATGGCCTCATCCGTTATTGGCAGGATCTTGACGCCATTAGAGTCGCCGAATCTTGCTCCGCCTCCCGTCAGACGGTAGATGAGCACGGCCACGGACCGATGCTTCACTCTACGGGTCAAAAATCTCACGCCGGTGTCCATCTGGATATGGTAATTAAATATTTAATTTAATTCATTATATATATATATATATATTCTAACTTTCTTAAATGTTTTTTAGGCCATTTGCAACTTTACGAGAGGACCCACAAGAACAAAGTGGGCCAATTTCTAGATGCTAGGTCCGAGTAGATCTTCAATGACTTGGCTGGTCACGTTGAAGACCGCCATACCCAGCTGACCCAGCAGTCCACCGATGGATTACCCGTCACCTTATCCACACTTGAAGTGGATAAGATTTACGAGGAGGTAAATTTTTTAAAATTTAAATTTTTTTTATTATTTAATTAATTTAACTTTAACTTTTTACTAACAATATTTATTTTTTTGTTTTTAAGGTTGTCCCTAAGAAAAGGGACATACGTTGGGGATTGGTTCCGTCAATGATGTTCCGAGAGCGACGTACGTTGGGGATTGGTTCCGTCAACGATGTTCCGAGAGCGACATCGTCTTATGGTCAGAGACGGGAAGATGAAGTCACTCAGCTGCATAACGAGTTGGACTCGACGCGAACTGCGTTCACAGCTCTTGTGGGTAGAGTCAAGAGCTTCTTGGACGTTATAGCGGCCACAAATCCGGAATGGGAGTCCTTGTTGAGGAACATGCGACGACAAAATCCCATTCCAGGCGAGTCATCATCCAACACACATGCCGACGCAGATGTAGAGAGGAGGAGTAAGGAATTCTACCGGGCGATGAACGACCCGTAGTTTTTTTTTTTTTACTTTTCGTTGGTTGTATTATATTCAAAACTTATTTATTTATAATATATTTTCGTTTTTATTTTTATTTCTAAATTAGATTTTTATTAAAAAGTTAAATAATTTTTATTATATTTTTTAATTCTGTAAATATCAAAATCGAAGTAAATTTGTAGCTAAATTAAGGCTACTTTACTTCGAATAGTTACGAGGAAGTAACGAGCATAATATTTACATTAACAATACGAGGAATATTTAACGAGTATTTTACGTGGAAAGATTTACGTGTAATTTACGAGGAAACACTTGCGAAGTATTTACGAGGAAATGTAGCGTCCTCCTTACGTGAAAGTTTACGTGGTTTTTACGACTAATAATGTTCTTCGCTTTTACGACAAAAAATTTCCTCGCTAATTTACGACGAATTGGAGAGGAAATATGTCGTAATGAATAACGACAAAACGTGTTTCTTCGCTAATTCCTCGTAAAGCCTCTTTTACGAGGAAGTTACTGCGAATTTGGCCGTCGTTAATATTGTATTTTCTTGTAGTTCTTGGATAAAAGTCTCAGGTCTACTCAAAGGGATCATTATCAGTGAGATTATCAGCTCTAGAGACTATACTAGTTTCTTAAAAATATATAGTTATACATTTAAAAAAATAAACTGAGTCATTTGACAAAAGAAATGTGTTTCTTGCCATTTTAGTAGAGTTTTAAAAAAAAAAAATCTTCGATCTTTTCATTTTCTATTAGTGAAATGCTCTTTATGATGCATTTTTACATGGTATTAAAAAAGAACATTTTGTGTCTTTCTTTTTTAATTTGATCGGTTTAATAACCAGTGGTGGATAAGATAATCGTTGCTAGAAACATGGAGGGTAACCTAAAATGTAAGGATGGTACCACTGGTAAAATAAATATAGCATTACATATTTTACAACGGTGGGTTCTGCGATTAGTTAGAACATATGGAACTATTGGCTGAAGGAAATGAAAAAATGTATGCAAATGAAAAAGAGAGACACCTATATGGATCCAAAAGCGCATTAACTCTAGTAATTTCTCTGTTTGAAATTAAATCCGTAAAAGGAAGACTTTGTAAATATGACCATTTCAATCAAAATAATAGCTGTAAAATTGGAGGGGGGGGGGGGGGGGGGGGGGGGGGGGGTACGAAACAAGGATTATGTGTAGATTAAGAACGCATGTGCAGTGCAGGATGGACGGACACAAACAACATGTGATCTCAAAGATGTGTTCTAAATTTGCAATGAGTGTGGTTCGACTTGTTGTCTTCATCTCTGTTAACTTCGGTCCATTTCAGTTTTCTATGTGCCCTCTTGTTTATGGCCATTCAAATTGTCAGCCAAACCAATCTCTTTAGTTTAATCTTCAATTATAGCTGAATAATTTAGTAAAAAATTAATATAACAGAAGAATTTAGGATAATTTTGATTTTTTTTTTTTTGGCAAAGCAAAAATAAATAATTAATTTTTAATCTATATCGCAAAGTGTACAACCGTTTTGTGAAGAAATAATTTGCTAAAAAAAAATGTCATGCGGATTTTTTTTTGTCAACTATGCAGAAATTAATATTTGACTTACACCAAGAAGACGTTATTATTTCAAAAATTTGTAGAGAAAATCTAGACTACATAACCAACATTCAAGAGTCAAAACTGACATTCAGGATTTAAAATTTTAAAAGGAAATGACAGGAGATAATGGTGATGTAGTAGCTCACAGCTTCCCACCTCCCCTTTTGACAAAATAAAATGATTAGTTTAATTATGCCAGTTGGACCACTTCATATTTACAGTAAAATACGATTTTTCCCTTATGAATTATTTATTGCGAAATAATAGAAACTTCATTCATGTTGTTAGTGGATGCCATCATGCCAGGATTTACATTAAGTTTTTAATCTAGTTTGTGAGATTGATGATAAAAATGAACTTATATTTTCGTTGAAAAATCAACAAACGCTTAATTGAATAAATCCCAAGAAGACAAGGCGAAGATCTTAAGTATGAAAAATATCTGAATTAAATCGATTACACATGATTGTTTTAGCTTATATTGTGGATCATTTGCTCAATTTTCTTCATTGAGCCAGTACAGAAATATGTTTCTTCCTTTTATACAAAAGTTTGACATGCTGACTTGTGATCTCGAGGATACACGTGAAACTCAAAAAAAAAAATCAGATGGTCTAATTATGGTCTAAAATCTTACATTACCTTAAAATCTTCAAAAATGTAATCGCTCTTGAACCAATAATCTTATTGGGCCATTTGATAATCGCTAAGTTAGGCCCATTAAAGCTCAAACATAACTATGCACTTGTGTCGATTTACTTTTCTCCATTGGATATGATATACAGCATACTTGATCATATAACAAAAGCAACCAAATCGAGAGCACAAGAATTTGAGAGGGAGTGTAGAAATAAGAGTGTGGAGGTAACAGTCGTATCGGCTACATATGTAAATACAGTTTTGTGTCACAACTGAAACTGGAGATAAGATACACCTCAGTAGTGTCACAAGCGGCAACTGAAGGAGTTGTTCGATGAAACACAACAAAGAGGTAGATCGCTACTATCTTGAGAACACTCTATACTTGGTACCTTGTGTAAATTTGTTGTATATGATAATAATTAAAATTAGAGATTTCTATGTTGTAAAGATCGAACTTGAGTGTTCACAAGAACACAGAGAGTGTTAGTGTTCTCCTTTGTATAGCAAATCTGGATCGTCTAAACCAAAAAGGTCCAAAACTATAGTAGATGTTTAGAAGCATATTCTCTGTTAGAAAATGTCAATATGTTACTTATTTTTCCTTTTGATATACTGAAACTGAAAGGGTTTAATGAGTGAATTTTATACTAGTTGAGACTTAGGATAGTAAATGTTACAGATCAAGAATATGTAGGACGTTGATCAGCACAAAAGTCCAAGACCTTACAAACGAGTCTTGAGCATATCCAAGTCGTAGCCCAATCAAAACTACGCCCATAACTAAATCTTATTTAGGAATCAGGATGGTGATTAGAGGAATGAATTAGTTTCATTTGTGAAAGTGGATTCAATACATTATTGATATGGCTCCTATACAGTCACATTCACAATCTTCTGTAGTGTCAAATCTGAAAGGGTGTAACATTTCTTTTTGTCTTTCTTTAACTAAAACCAGCTTTCGCCTCTCTAATCCACTTTTGCTTTCGCCCCATAAAAAATGCCTTTCGCTTTCAACTTTCAACTTTCTCATCCCTTTGCTGAAATCTCTGTAAAAATCTCAATCTGAAAGAACTTACAGTCTTCCTTTATCGCTTTCAGTCACTGTGCTCACAGCTTTTCTTTTATGCTCACCTCCTTTCTCTCACGTTCATCATCTTTTCCCTTAAGACTCTTTTGATTAATCGGAAAGAATCGAAATCATATGTTAAATGTTGAGTTGTGGTGGTAAAACCAATATATATGTTTTAATCACAGTAAATTTTGTACCTGCTGAAAATGGACTAACTCACATGCTGAAGGTGAACTATTATAAATTTTGTATGTCTTATTTTTTGCTTTAACATTGTTTCGAATTATAATCAGTGCTATAATACTAACTATGTTTTATTATGATATGATAATTAGTTAGAGCTTCGCACAGATGTGTGTGTGCGGGAGTGTCCTTGTAACAACATGAAGTGGTGGGATTAGGAAAAGAGTGATTGATGATGAAACAAAGGACTTTGGTATGAAGGAAGTGTCAATGTCCACTATAGAAATTACAAGAGGTGGTATTGGTGAAATGAAAGTGCAAAGGAGGAAGAGTGACCAAATCTTGGTTTGTGACCATAAATAACAAAAAGCAAACCCACGAAAATTTCTAAAGTAAAACACAATGAGTCAATGAGAGACGCTCCCTCGAGAAACTAAGTTCTCTCACGCCCTACGAGTCGGGCCATGCCATGCCACCATTGCATTCTCATTATCTTTTCTTTATTTTATTGTTTCCTTCTCTAAATATCATCTTATCACTTTATATTTTCTTTTACTTTACAAGCATCCAAAGTTTGATTAATGTAATGAATATATTGTATCTTCTTCTGTAAAGATTAAAGGCAAAGAATCCATGTGCAAACTTTGTTGCTATATGTTCTATAATATATTCCCTCGCTTTCTTTTTCCCTTTGTTTCGCTTTAAGAAGAAAGGCTAAATATGCTTTTGTATGTTCTTAATTCAATTACATAGAGGTATAAAGTTCGATATAAATAGATTGCATATAATGGAAACATTTACATAGAGTATAATAATATGATATATGAAACAGAAGTAGGAGTAGGAGTAGGAGTGTGGGTTAATACATGCCTTGGATTCTGAATAAATTAGACCTAGGATCCGTCACACTTAACACTAGTTGAGAATAAAGCGAAGTCTTTCTGATTTTATTCCTCCTACCCACATCCACATGATCTACATGTGCCTATATAGATCACCTGCATGTGTATATGTAATGTAATGCTCATCTACATGTGTATATCTAACGTAATGCTATTAAATATGTCAGTTATTATATAAATTTTAATGAATGCAAATCTTGTCGATATATAATGTCATTTTCGTTTGTCTCGATACCACCACTAATCGTTGTCCATTTTCTCTAAAAATCTCAGTTTTTTAATTAAGTCGTTGTAGAGAATTTTTTATGTTCCAAATTATATGACGTTTTCAGTTTTTTATGTAAAATTTATTAACACTTAATGTTATATGACCAATGATAATATACCTTCTATTTTATTATAGGTTAATTTGTGGTTTAATAAATAATTAATGGTGTTTTTGTTTAAAAAATATAAAAAGTTAATGATTTTTTAATCTATGTGTACAATTTTAAAATGATTTATATTAAAAATACGGAGAGAGTATACTCTTTTGATTTACTAATGGCGAACGCGTGTACCAAACTAAAAGGACAAAGGACAAAGATAATTAAGATGTAATTAATGGCGAACGCGTGTACCAAACTAAAAGGAAAAAGATAATTAAGATGTAATTAAAAGACGTATGTCTTTATACGCTGATATATAGGCCTAGGCATTCGGGATCCCAATCGGATTTCGGTTTAGTCCAATCGGATTTCGATTTTTGGGGTTTATCAAAATCAGTCCCATTCGGATTATATGAAAATTTGGTTCGGGATCGGTTCGGGTTCTATTGGGTTCGGGTCGGGGTTAGTAAATCTTCAAAGAACCGGTACAACCCGATGTACTTTCGAGTTCGGGTCCCAATCGGTTCTTCGGTTTAAATGTGCCTGATTTATATCTACTTTGTAACCAAAAAGTAAGTAAAATCGGTTCTTTGGTTTTAAAATACTTGATTTGTACATATTTTGTAACCAAAACATAAATAAAATCGGTTCAAAAAAAGAAAGGAACATCTGATCATTCAAAATCAAGTGAAAGGTAAACATAGTTATTGATCGAAAGAAAACCAAATAAATGAAAGCATAAAACGAAAACCAAATTCTCATGAAATGAAAAACATTTTTCAAAGAAAACAAAACCAAAATCTAAAAACTTCGACCTTCAACCGCCACATTCAACCATCAATCTTCATATAATAGATAATTATTTTAGATGTTCAATATATTTTGAATACATATTAGTAATTAAGATCATGTTTGGTACAAGTTCTTTTTGAAAATTTTGAATGTTTCGGGTTCTATCGGATATCCATTTAGGTTCGGGTTCGGTTCGGATAATATCCATAACCCAAAATACCATAAAACAAGATCCATTCGGTATTTATGCCGGGTTCGGATCGGTTCGGATTTATTTTTATCGGATCGGGTTCGATTCGGGTTTTCGGGTTTGGTTTATTTGTCCAGCCCTACTAATATACAAGCTTAGGTCCCTTTGCGTCCCCGTTTGTCCTAACCAAAACTCAAAAGAGAGTTAAAATAAATAAAAAGTTAATAAAGATTGATGGAGGTAATCCCGATGCTTGATATGTCCAAATGCGTATGCTGTCATAATTTATTTATAATTAGCAGTTGCTAATCACCTAACCACCATTATCTCTCTTTACCTTTTTTGCTTCATGTTAGATTAAATAGTAGTGCGTGAATTTTCTATTCTTTCTCAACCTCTTTCTTTACAATACTATGTATATCTTTCTTGTAATAGTTATCTTGTACGTAGTCTACATGCTTCGTCCCCAGATTGTCATGTCATATCGATGCTCTTTACACCACAATGACAACTTTTCTTAGAAAGAAAAAGTAAATAAATAGTAATATTGACTGGTAGGGGAGTAAAAGTAGTAACACAAATTGTTACGTACATTTGAATGGAGCAGCTTCAAACTCTGGTTACAGTGCATGTACAATAATTTATATACGGATTTGAACTTATACAATGATGTCAACATCAGTGTATGAATAATGGGGAAAGTAATGTAAACTAAAATACTAATTATAAAGAGAAGAGGAGCGTCATGAGCATATAGAAAGTAGATTACGTTGTTAAATCCGATAGACAAGTAAGGAATTAATTAGATTAATGAACGAGACCCGTGTATTCACTGGTGGCGAAAGATAAATGGCTGATGAAGAATAAATAAAATCATATTATATATATTAAACTAATTGATTAGAATTATGAATTATCCGGAAAGAGACATTTTGTCGAAGTAGGGTTTACCTGTGTCGGAACAAACTCAAAATAACTTGGTTATAAGATTAAAACACACCTTTTTAAGTGTTTCTATGCAGTAAATTCAGTTTGACTTTTCTTTCACTTCTAATTTCAGTTTTACATGTAGATTCATGCATACATATAGATTGAGACTATACAGAGGCATAAGCTCGTATACGTGTGGCTAATATTTGAGGGGTTCGAGAGAGGAAACGGTGTTGCTACGTTGTGGTTTCGTGGTGAGACCACTTCCTCTGACATGGAGAGATGAACATCACATGTATGCTACTGCTCCTATTTATTGCTCATCTATGCCAAAAGCCTAAAACCAAGGAAGAAACGAATTTTTTACTGCTGTATAAAATTTGTAAATACAAAAATAACTTGTGTAACTGTACGTCAGAGATAACGAGGGAGCTCACTTTTTAGACATCAAATAATCCTCTTCTTTTGGTCTTTATTAATCAAATATACCTTTTGTCTTCATACGTTCGTCGTTCAATAAAACATATAACTCAGATTCACAAACTCACAAGTTCACATGCCTTATGCTCCCCACAAGGCCACACCAATCCAAGCACCACTCGCATTATCTTATCTCTCACGTTCTTCTCGCTATTAACAAAGTCTGCGACAACCATTATTGCTTACTTCATTATATAGCTCCATGTCTTATTTTCTTATCGAAACTGACATTTTATAATGAAAAAGGAAATTTATATATACACACGTGACGCCTTACACGCATGCATATAATATGAGAAAAAAACACCGTGCTCAAACCCCGGTAAGAGCAGCAGGTACATGTAAATGTAAATCAAAACACAAAACTTCCCGCCAAAAATAAAAGATTTGAAGAGAAAGAAACAAACAAAAACACGTGCGACACACGCCTCCGGCACATGCAGTCGGCACACAAACGAATAAAAAAAAAAACAAATAGTGTATATACTAGCAAAGGTGCTTATTAGGGCCCACAAACTGCTGCGATCCATTAAGACAAAGGCTTCTCTCTCAGTCTGAAATCTTCAAGCTTTCACTCAAAATCTTTTTCATACGCTCCCCCGTCTTATCAACACCACTACCTGTGACTGTAATGTATCATGTGCCCCTTCTCACTCACACACACACATGATATTCCTCTCACACGTGTGTCGTCTACATTCACTCACTTTTTCATATATTTTTTTTTTACTTTCTTCTCATTGGGAATCTGCAAAGTCATTAATGATGAGCATTGTCTCTCCCAACTAACCCCAAATCTTACCTTCCCATAAAAGTTGTAAGCAAACAATGTTTCATTAAACTCTTATTCCTTCCCCTTTGGATGGAAACACTCTCACCAACCCACTAATTATGTTTTTCTTTTTAATCTTAACCACCCCAACTTATTATTAACTATGTACTTCATATGTCATAAATCTACTTCCCCCTGAGTTTATTCAGAGCTGGATTTGTCATCACCTACCCATGAGTAGTCACTTAGTTTCCTCCTTTTAGATGGAGAAGATGATGAGGAGGAGGATTCATCACTTGGCCTCATCAGAGTGGATGCTGCTCTTACGCTCACTCTAAGCTTTGCTATCACTCTTGGTGAATTTCTTCGGTTATTCTCTATCGCCATTGCTTTCATCAGCTTGTAGCATCTCACGATCTTTTCCTGAAATTCAAGGAATATTAATATATATAAAAACCAAAGACACTATTGTTAATAATATCCTGTCTTTTTTATCAAAACATGCTTAATCCAACTTACTTTGCTTAATCCGTTACACCAAGTCTCAGGGCTATCGTGGAGATTTGCAGCAGAGGATAGAGAAGGGAGCTCGTTGGCTACGCAAAGAATCGCAGCTGCAGCTATGCTCGATGGCCTATACTCAAGAAAGCTCGCTTCTGTGCAATATGATTTTTTTTTGTTAGAAGCAGACCAATGTACGTATGATATTAATGATCATACACAACATTGTGTTACCTTTGATGTTGGAGAGTATAATTTCTGTGGCATGGGAGCGAAAGAACCCCAGAGAGGTTCCTAAAGGATCGATCTTATAAGCAAAGAAGCTGAGGAAGCTGAAGGGTGTAACAGATCTTAGTCTCCAATCTAAAACATCCAAAACAAGAAGTTCCATTCTTTGTATCGTCTTTGCTTCAAATATATACTTCACTCCTTCAACCTACATTCCAAACAAAGACACGAGTTAGATATACAGAGCTGAAAAACAGAGCAAGTCCAGATTTAAAAAAAAAATGATTTTAACAAGAATAAATGAAATAACCTGGAAATCAAAAAGAGAAGGAACAACAACTTCCTCCATCTTGGCTGCTAAAGACAAGCATGCCACTGCTAAAAGTTGCATTGGCCAACCACTCGTTTCCTGTTAAAAGTATACTGCTAATTAATCTCATCATTGATTATATACATACTCTAATCATAATAGTAATAATTAATACTATATTATATAGTAGAGGAGCGTTTTAACTACATGATTATAAAGTTTTAAGATAAAGAGGACAAATGGAGTGGAAAGTTTACTGCAAAAGTATAGTATTATTGTGTAAACAAATATTACAATAAAGACCCCTAAACTAAAATAATTTAAATAAAAATAAAAAAAGAAATAATTTTTTCTTCCCATGCCGCTCCCATTTTATAATTATTTATACAAATAGTTCATTCCAAAATATTATCTGGATAAATCAATCCCATCTAATAAATGTTTTAATCTCATATTTACCATAAATTTTCATCTACCAAGTACTAGTTTTGAAGAAAAGTCAATAAAACAAATAGGTCCCCCGTGAAAAAGTGAAAACTATTGACTTTGTTTTGGTTGTTATTTGTCGTATCCCACAATATGAACCAGGGCCGGCTCACAGGAGGGTACAAGGGGTGAGACCGCTCCAGATCCAAGGCTGTGTTCACAGTATAATAATAACTAAGAGATCATTTTTTTTTACAAATCTATATATTGATATATATAAATATAATAAATAAAATTAAAAAAAAACAAAAATTATTTGATATGTATATAGTTTTACTTTCATTTTAAATATACAAAATATTACTGATTAAATTTTAAAACTATTTTAAACACTATCCAAATATAAATTTGCCCTGGATCCTAACAATGTTGAGCCGGCTCTGAACGTTGACGTTTTAAAGCTTTTACCGGTAATCGGCGAGCGTAGAGAAACCGATCCATATAGTTAACGGCGAGGTACGCCGTCAAAGGCTGAAAGCTGTAAAACGCTTGTACCTGTAACCAAACAAACAGCAGTGTCTCAAACCACCATCTCTGCATGTAAACCAAAAATAACGAAAGCTGATTCTTATAAATATTAAAAAGTAAACCACGCGCCTGGAGTATCCACGTGACGGACTCTTCTCTAGCGGAAGCGTCGAGAGATTGAGAATGGAACCTAGAGAGATAGTCAAGTCCTGGAACAAAGTGCCTCTCGTCCTCTATACAGCTCGCGATTGAATCATCAGGCCATGATTCAACCTCCTCCGACGAGAACTCAGCCGTTGATTCGCCGGAGGAACACTCTCCGCAGAACAAATCCATATCCTCGTTGCTGCTAATCGGAAAACGAATCACAATCAGATTGTCATTGCATCTCCATGAACTCTTGCCTGGATCTGAGTGAGAGAGAGTAAGTGAAGAAGGAGAGAAGAGTGAGGGTTGAACACATTCATTTGTTTGGATATATAAACACGAGAAAGCACACAGAAACTTAATATTTATTTATTTATTTTATTGGGAAAATAAAAACAGAACAGAACCGAACAGAGACTGTTACAGTTTCCGTTTTGCCCGGGAAACGGGACTGTTCCCGAGTCGAGACAGGGAAGGTTTGAAGTTTTTTTGGTTTTTTTGGTTTTGTTGTTTGTCTTGTGTGTTGTGACTAACACGCGCTAAAGCGAAATGCGCAGGTTAGCAGAAGGCAGTGGTGTGTAAAGGTAACTTAATTACGTATACGTGGGTTAGGGTTTACGGGTTGCATTGCATGAGTACAGGCTGTACAGCTAATGTACGTTTTGTTTGGATGTAGTCTGTTACTCTTGTGAGGAGAGAGGTCCGTATTGTTTTCATAATATGCTGCTGTGTAATCTATTGATTGGTGATTGCCTTAATGGGCCTGGTGTGCACGGGTGTAATATGAACCATTTTCGGCTAGGTCGCTTAGGCAGAACATTTTGCCGATGTTGTGCGAGTATACGCCAACCCAACCAATTATGTATTGTGGTTACCAACTAAATTTTGTTTTAGGTTACTGTATAATTTTTTTTGGATTTTCTTTTAAAGATCTAATAATGATAAGATCAAATTTCACTAGATTAAGTCAGTTTATCTGCAGAGTTAAATGAAGACTTTGCTTTAGAAAATCTATGAATCGACTAATGTAATTTTTTTTATCATTTAAGAAAAAATATATTTGCTATTTGTCACTTCTCATTATGATTTATCATTTATATTTACAGTAAAACTCTATAAATTAATAATGTTACGATTTGATATTTTATTAGTTTATAATATTAATAATTTATAAAAAATTATTTTTCTAGATTTATATATTTTAAAATATTTTTATGAAAAAGAAGAATACTTGATTTACAGTATAAGATTGATTAAATTTTACATATAAATTTTCTGTTATTCTTATTCAATTATTTGATGTATACAAAATATATACCATAAATGTAGTCTAAAATATAAAATAACATCGATATATTTAGAAATATTAACAAAAAAATAAATAAACTTCGATATGAATTGTGAATAAGAAACAATACAATATTGTTTATATTTTATAAATTTACTTCAATATGAATAAGAAACAATACAATATGTTTTATATTTTATAAATTTTATATAGTTGATTATCTACTTATTTTTCATATTAGGACCATATATTTCAAAAAAGAAATTATTATTTTATATGATTAAATTTTATTTTATACTAATCGTATTTGATATTTTGGTAAAATTTATCAAGTATTAATATATGGAGTTTGAGATACCTCTAAATCTACCCAATGATGTTTGGAATTTTATATGGAAGCCAGGTGAACATCATCGAAACATGTTTCATTTTATTTAAAATAAGATACATTGAAAATAACGAAACATTCAAGATCAGTATCATATATGACTATATATATGATATTATAAATCATAGTAAAATATTTGTAAAATAATGTAGACTTCTGTTAATTTTTCTAGACATCCCTGCGTATACATGAGGTCATTTCTCTTATAATAAATGCAGGTAAGGATGGTCGAACCCTTCCACAACCACTAGGCAGTCGTTTACTTTTATTGAATAGTTTAAATAAATATGTACAAATTATTAGAAATGATACGAAATAAACAAATTAATTTTCTAAAATCTAAAGCAAAAAGGTAGGAAAAAGTGGTGACGGAAAGAAATTTAGAGAATAACGTAAGACTAATTATAATTTAACAATTAAAATGGACCATAAAGGAAAACATCCTTCACAATTTATCTGTTATGGCTCGGTTTGTTCTACTTATTTGTTCTCTATTATGGTCGACAATATCTAACAATAATGAAGCCAAAACACTGAAGATCAAAAGGAGTGAAATTATGCACCTTCCAACCTACAACAATTTATCAGACTGACATTACATTCTCGTGGTAGGGCTAGTCAATTTGGTTAATGTCTTAATTTCTCAAAGAACAACAATACAATTCATGGGAGCCATTTTCTTATAGTCAACAATCGTCGTTGAATGGTTATTTCAGATTCGTATATGTTATGTTCTGCGCTAGACATGATCTTATACTACCATCGTCGCATTAGTTTTCTCCTGTAGCATGGTCAACTCGGACCTTATTGATACGTATAAATCTATCCGTCCATATCTCTTGCGTGATAATGATGTTGTTAGATTAAATTAAATACGCAGACCTCTTGTCATATAAAAGAATCATTGATCGATGAGCATGAGTCGATGTTGAGTTCGTAGAAAATAATGGACATTTGAAGAGATGGATCGAGCCATTTTCAACTACATATGTTGATTGTTTTTTAACTATAAATGTTTGATTGTTTATCAGCCGCTACGTTAAATTGATCTTGAGAAACATTTTTTCAATATTACTTTTAAAGGAAGAAACAAGAAAATGAACAACCACAAACTTTGACAAATAGGTGAATTCAGATCATTGTAGCGATCGATTTCAATGGAATGATAATGACGCCTAAATGATTTTGCACTAATCTTTTATTGACTTTTTACTCGAGCTCCATACTCCAATTATTACTAAATAGCAACATGAATTTAAGATCTTTTTAACTTTCTCTAACCTCTCTAGTCTCTATACATACTCGCAAACATTTCCAAGATGATAGATCATAGATGTATAGTGACACTTTTCAGAACACTGTAGACACAGTTCTTTTTTATTTCGATCGTATCCAGTGTCCATTTCATTTTTCGTTGAAGTATTCCTTTTGTTTTCTGTTGTTTTGTTGAAGTATTTAGTGTCAATAACTCAATATAGTTTTCAAATATTCAAATATTTTATACTGTAAAAAACAACTGGTACAAAGTGCTATGATACTAATTTGATTTAATTTTGTTGATCATTAAAAAGTATCATTTTCATGACATTAAAAACAGGATATACATGCTCAGCAAATTAGCTTACAGTAAACAAAATTGTCTGGTTCTCTACTGTTACATCTCTTCGAAATAGGACCATAATTCATTGCCTCGGTCGAGTTGAGTGAAACTTGTATGGTTAGAACATACAAGTCTTTTAAACTCCCCCAAAAAGAAGACCTTTAAAATATCTTGAATAGTTAATAATGCGCTAACTTAACTAATTTTGAAAGACGTTATCAATCTGGTACAAGTTGCCATCGAGATTTTGCACACAAGAAGTGTTCAAATGGACCCTTCTTCATCTTTATATATCTTTTTGGACTTTGGTCGGCTTTGGCAGATTATGACTCACTATACTCTATATACCACCATTTCTTCTTTTTAATAACCTCTTTATTTCTCAATTCAAAATAAAAATTATAACCTATTTATATATCTTTCTAGTGTAGTGGCATATAGGCTCCGATCAAATTCGTATACATTTCATTATTCTCCTAAGAAAGATGTTAATTTCCACGTCATTAGCTACTTCGAAGTCTGGTAAATATTATATCGATTTTTTATAAATACATATATACATACGTAAATAAATGTATCAATATCTCATACTAGTATATGTATAACATTAACACTTAAATCATTTATACCAAAACAAAAAAAAAACTATAGAAAAACAAAACAACAATGGTACGGAAATAGTTGGCTCAACACATCATTAATAGTGGGACGTGCATATAATATAAGAACGAAAACATTACAACAACAAAAGATTCCGTATGATATTCAAAAACTTTATTCATAAGTTATAACCAAATTAGTTATACTTTATTATGTGTACATTAAAATATGTAATTATATAGGGCCAAAACAAGAAACTTGTGAATTTGTACATTATCAAATGTGAGAGTGAAAACGTGGCATCATCCACATGCGTTATTCAACCTAACAGAAGTAACAGAAGTCGAATAGTATAGTTAGTACTTAGTTGAATCGAATCGATAACTTCTGTATGTATATATGCAAATGTAATATATATGTGTATTGTACATTTGTACACTAAAAAGCTTCACGTAGTAGATGCTTTATCATTGGTATAGTGCCTTTTTTTTTGTTCAACATCATTGGTATAGTGCCTAAGTTGCTGCTTATCTAACAACCCACTAAGCCCTTCTTAGTTTGGTGTATCTTAGAGCTCTATTATTATTATCTTCTATCAAAATCAATTAATTACTATGACGGCTTGACAGATTGTGGCTAATCTTTAATGATAATCTCTATAATCCCATTTCTTAGTTGTAGTTGTAGATACCTATTCCGATATCATACTTCCAGTCTATATTAAATATAAGTATGTGACATTATATAAACATATGTTTAGCGTTAAAAGTATACTAGAATGCCTAAAGAATAAAGATGATAGAAATAGGAACCATTAAATATATAGAAGGTTATATTGACCGACTTTCTAACTCTAATAACAGAGTAGGGACAACTCATAGCTACTCCAACTCAACCTAACTCTAAACTTTTTTTTTGGTCAAACGTAACTCTAAATTTTATGAAGACTAAATAACAATGATATGACAATTTTAATGTAAAATGTCTTATGCATGTTTGACTATATACTAACATATGTAGTTCTGATCACATGTTGCATTTATTTCTTTTACACTTGCACAGTAATATTGTGGCTAATCTTTAATGATAATCTCTATAATCCCTTTTCTTAGTTGTAGTTGTAGATACCTATTGCGATATCATACTTCCAGTCTATATTAAATATAAGTATGTGACATTATATAAACATATGTTTAGCGTTAAAAGTATACTAGAATGCCTAAAGAATAAAGATGATAGAAATAGGAACCATTAAATATATAGAAGGTTATATTGACCGAGTTTCTAACTCTAATAACAGAGTAGGGCAACTCATAGCTACTCCAACTCAACCTAACTCTAAACTTTTTTTTTTGGTCAAACGTAACTCTAAATTTTATGAAGACTAAATAACAATGATATGACAATTTTAATGTAAAATGTCTTAAGCATGTTTGACTATATACTAACATACGTAGTTTTGATCACATGTTGCATTTATTTCTTTTACACTTGCACAGTATATATCTCTCCTTATACTACTAAAGTAATATAGATTGATTATTGATTGGTGATATACATACGTGTTATGTAAAACCGAATTCTAACATAGTTAACCCAAAAATCTAAGGAAAAATGTAATTAGGTTATATTGTGCATACATATTACACCATATAATATTAAGTATAAAATACGTATACAGAACGTCACACATGTGAAACGAACCAACATGTATTAGGAGATGGTCCCATGGAGAGAGATCTCATGACTTCAAATCAAGAACTGGTCCAATTACAAAATGGACACGTAAATATGTACAAAGCTTAATCTCCATCCCTCTATTGGGTCTACACACAGCCTAGCATTTTTGTATTTTCTGCACTGTTTTTTTATTTCTTTACTTTTTAAAACTTTGATATAATTCTTTGAATTCTTATTTTCAGCTTTTCTTCTCTGATTTTTTTTTAAATCTCCCTGGAATATTCTCGCATTTTCCAATGAATGAGTCTAGCTGGGTCCTTTGATTTTGCCACGGCTAATCAAATCTGCATTATCTTTTTGTTTTAAAAAGTAAAAATTATAAGGAAAAATACATAATATAACAATTATTGATGAAGTTCATAAAATAAAAACCTGGGGCCTTTGAAAGATGCTGTCTCACATATTCATACATCTTTCAATAAAATCCAATTTACATGATTCCATATTGGTCAGGCATACTAAATGTAAGCAAGCAGCATTTATGGTGTTGCATCAGGTTACGGCAGAATATTGATTACTGAAACACAAACTATATATTAACTTATGGGCCTAATGGAATAAATTTTAACTTAATGGACTTTAATTAGGCCCATTAAGGAACATTATGAAAAAGTGAACCAACGGGTTTTCTTGAAGACGCTTTATTAGCGATTCTGCAGTTTTATTCTCAGGCGAATATGTAGATAAAGTAAAACACAAGCATGAACGGAGTTTCGCTATGCAATTCCGTTTTGCTCCATTCTCATTATCGTTCTCGTTTCAAGTCATCGTGTTTCATCGCTTCTTTGTCTATCTGATTTTATCAAACATTTACTGAGACACAAGTTATTGCAGGAAAATGGCATTGGTAAGTTATACTAGAACCAGATTTATTTATTTAACTAGCTGTTGATAGGCCCGCTCGAAAGCAGGACCCTCCAAAAATAGGCGTATGCCATTTAAAGCGTGGAGAGCACACGGTATTCTTTAGTAAAAGGCGAAAGAATAGTTCGCTTTGTGCTCACCACATGGCTGCGTGATTTTCAATTGTTGAACGAGAGCTCTATTTATATTGTAACTTCTTCTGCTAGTTGCTACCATTTATCCGATGTGGGACTGAAATGCAGTAGAACCAAGAAGGCTCTCGGTACTGATTTAAAAATCTTACTGGGCTTACATGAGCCTGAAATAAATTACGTTACTGTAATGAAGTGAAGCTTGCGCGTCTAAACTTATTTGCTTCTTTTTTCCAAACAAGATTTGTAAACTGCATCAAGGAGGTGTAGGATTTAAGTACGCTATACGAGAAAGTCAGAAAGGTTACAATAAAGTTGCTGTCAATTGGTGACTGAAAACTAAATGAAATCTAGTCATAAACAAAGGAAACAAAAAAAATGTATAACACGAAAATCAACATTGGTAGGAAACATGTGAATAGAAAAACTGTAGAGGAATTAAGAGATGAGGTAAAAAACAAAAATCTCTAAATAAATAAAGTAAAATAATTAATCTACGGTAATAACCACAAGAACAATCCGACGGTTGATAACAAAAGACTTAAACTCGTCATCCTGGATGAACCGTCGATTCTCACGGCCGCACCAAAGCTACCAGTATCTCGTTCCCGAGTGGTGGCGGCCGGCGGAGACGTGCCGTTAAAATTAGGATTAGCATCGTACAAGTACTGGATCCCTTCCACGTCATCACTCGTCAAGTCAACTTTACGTTTCCCCGTCGTGATCGTCGGATACATGATCGACTCCTCCACAGATGAATGTCCCAAACCAAGAAGATGACCGATCTCGTGAACCGCCACCGACTCAAGATCAACCGCCGCCGTGACGGAGAGGAAGCTGTCGAGGTCTCCGGAGACAACCCAGTTCTCGTCAGCGTCGAGATGGAACTTCCCGCTCGGAGGCGAGAAAGCGTGAGCCAGCGTGCCCAACACGCCGTCGAAAGGCTCCCCGTCGCCGTGGTCGCCGGTGTAGAATCCGATCGTGATGTCGGAGGTCGTGAAAGACTCGATGTTCGTGAAGTTCAGCGCTGTGACGTCCGACCAGCGTCCGAACGCGCGCGCGAACACGCTCTTGACCTCGTCGGTCAACGGGTTTCTCGGGTCGAAGGCGTAGGTCAAGTCACGGCGGTCTCTCGGCCACCGTGGCTCGCCGGGGAAAAGCGTGTAGTGTTTGACCGTGTGCAAACGAGGCACCTTGCCGCCGGGGGAGAAGTTGACTTCGAAAGTCTTTCTTCTTCCGTTGTGCATCAGCGACGTACCGTTGACAACGTCCGGGTTGCCGCAACGAGGAACCACGATGTGTTTAATGGTTAACGCGTCGAGCTCTCCGGTTACGTTTAACCGGAAATTCTTTTGGTACAACTCCACGGCGTTTTTTAAGATGTCATCGAAATCATCTGTGAAGTTGCCTGAATACGTCTCCGGGATGTAACCAAAGCGTTGGAAGTATTTTTTGATGCGGAAGAGACCGTCGACGTTTTGGCCGTGGTGACAGCCGGTGAAATTGGAGAAGGCGTCCCAGAAAACGCGTGTGGTGTTACGTAGAGAGGGTGGAATGGCGGTGGAGTTGGGGAAGAACCATGCGGAGACGGGAGAAATGATTAGGAATAACGATAGAAACCCGAAAACGCAAAACCTCATGGTGGTTTTGAGATTAGAGGTAAGCCACCCAAAAAACGAAAATGGAGAGATAATATTGGGATTTTAGGAGAGAATCTAGAGAGAGAGAGAGAGGTAAAATCTAAAAACAGGTAATGCTGTTTTTAAATTTAAGATAAGTGAGGAAGTTTGAGGTCAGCTACTGCGTTTGCGTTTTGTATTGGCGGGTGAGGGGCCGTTGGGAATCGTTTGCGTGTCTGCCAAAGTTCTGCTTTTAAAAATGTTTTAAGAAAATGGTGAATGATTCCAATGGAAGCATCTATTGTCTTAGTTACGTTGAAACTTCGCAGAGGTCATCAAGAGAGGAGACTCCTGTGCCACAGAAAGACTTCGGTCTGGTTAGGTTAAAGATGGTAGATAACCGGTTTGAGGGAAAAGTCAAGGTGGCCAAGTCAAACAAAGGGGGTTTAACTAGTTTTTGTTTTTAAGTTTCGAGTGGGAGTTGGTTCGGTCGGAAAAGTCACTAGCTAGTCTTTGTCCGACGCGTTTTAACGACGTCACCTAAGTCTGCTGTTACAATCTTGTACATTCGTTAAGTGGTAACAACATATGATTCCAAGGCTTCACATCAAATACCTTTTGGAAGGTTTGGTCCCCCATATGCTGTTTCCATTTGTTATATTATATCTGATTTTAAAACATTGTTTTAGACTTTTAGTATGTCTTGACGAGTAGATAGAACATTTTAAAATCTCTTTTCAACTTTTAAGTTCTTAACGCAGGCTTTACAAACAAAGAGGTTCGATTTCTAATTAAATCAAGCTATTGCTTATCTTCTGTTGGAAAATTCTGTCAATTCAAGCATCTCCCGAAACTCTCATTCTGGGCTTCGTTGACTTGGCGATTGGATAAAATAATGTAACTATATCATCTTGTACTAGTTCACGCCTTACGACTAGGGATGTTGTAATGGGCAAAATTACCCGGTCCGGCCCGAACCCGAATTAAACCCGCCCAAAAAATGCCCTAAACTAAAAAACCCGAAAAAAACCCGGTATCATTAGGGTAACCCGTGAAAAACCCTATCTCTATTTTATTTAAAGTTTTGTGGGCTTTTAGTTAAAGCTTTATAGTTTTAAACTAAATTTAAATGTATTGAATATTTAATTTTTAATCATGTTTTGTATACAATTTGATTAATTTTCAATTATAATGATGCATTCACTGAAATTAGTTTAGAATTTTAACCAATTCAAACAATAGTCTGTTTACTTCGTTAGTTGAGAATTTGAGACCAAGTCACGACACAGTTTTTTAGTAAAAGAACTGAAGTTATAACTAAACAGAGATTGTTTTGCTTTGGTTTTATTTTCTTCAGAAGCAAAGAAGAAGCAAGTTAGTTCTTCTTTCTAAGATTGCACAAGTTACAAAAAGAAGCAAGTTAGCGTTTCTTGTCTCCCGTTGTGTTTGTTTGGGATTGTATCTACACAAGTATAAAAGTGCAAATCACTTTCAAAAACATTCTCTTTTCATGAGAGTACAAATGGAACCAGACATATCATTAAAACAGAGTATTAAGATATCTTTGTTTTTTGTATCAATAATGAATGAGAAGAAATGATAGGCAAACAACTTGTGTTCTTGAATAATTTGATTTCTAGATCTCAAGTTTGCGGTTGTTTCAGACTCACGGGAGAGAGACAAAAAACAATTAGGATAAAAATCAATATTAAAAACGTTGTCGTTTAGTTATAAATTTATTGTCTTATACTAAAAAATCCATAGGGTACCCGAAACCCGAATGGGTAATTTACAAACCAAGACCCGCCCAAATAAAACCCGCGAGTTTTGAACATTAATAATTCGGGTTTTGGGCTCAAAATTTTAATAGGGTTTAGGGTACCCTACGGGTAATTACCCATTGTTAACATCCCTACTTACGACTAATAATTATTAATGTCTACTCTAATCTATATATATAAAGTTGGTTTTTTCCCTTTCTTATGACATATGGAAGGGGGGTTTGTTGACATGTGTCCTCATGTTTTTTTTTTGTATTTAAATTCTTCTTCTTTTAAATTATTGCAATTTTCTCTATCAATTTCTAATTGTGTATTATCTAATCCTTCTCACACTTATTGGTCTCTAAAATTCAAGAAATAAATAAAATAATATAAATATATTTTAAATATTTAATTTATTCACACCTAAAAATAGCAAGACTTTTCATCATTTTATTATTTTTACTAATTTTTATTATTTCATTTACAAATTATATTTATTTCACTATTAGTATCATAAGATAATCAAATTAAGAATAAGAAACTAGACAACCAACACATAAACTAAGAAAGCGGGCCAAAGGGAGAATAATAATCGAAAGGCCAAAGCCACCAAAAAGCAGGAAAATATATGCCTAAAACACCTAAATCACAACCAGTAGCTAAAAAGTAAGAAACACCTCACAGACTAAACAAGAACATACAAGACGGCATGCAACTGAAAAACCACAAAACTCTGGATAGAAGGGACCAAAGCTCCAAGAGACTAACTCCGCACACCTATACCAAGGAAAACATGGAAAGAAAAGAAACAACTTGAGAGAGGGAGAATGGAAGACAACCACCAAAAAATCAGAGACTAAACTTGAGACCAGAAATAACCTTCCAAGCCCACATAGCATACACGAACGAAAACATTATCCAAATCTCGAGTGGCAAACATGGTGAAAGGGAGAGCCACCAGAGATGCGATGAAAGCTGCAAAGAGATGCAAGAATAGAGAGGGAAAGGGAGACGGAGCGAAATCAAAAAACTATGGAGCCGTCCTCGAGCTATGAAAGAGAGCATAGAAGTCAGAACACCAAAAACTAGATCTTGAAAACCAAAACGAGCAGAGACTATTGACGGTAGACCAACGACGAGGAATACAAAATCAAAGACGAATAAACTCTGACCCAACCAAGGAGATGCAGTTCCTAACATCAGCTGAAATCTAAGGAAGAAGAGGAGCAATCAATATTGACTGGAACAGCCTACAATGCCGTGGGAAGCAACCGAACAACTGAAAACTCATAAACCTGATCTGAAACAAATACCATATAATCTCATAGGTGAAGAAGACAAGAAGAACAAGAGAAAAATGTGAGTCTTTTTCCAGTGATGGTGAGAAGCACCGCACACCAGAAATGTAACGAAATACATACACGGTGAGAGCTCAAGTTTAAAATATGGGGAGAAGACAAAAAACATCTTAAAAATTATAATTTTCAAAAATATGAAAAAAATATGATACAATTTTGACGATGAAACCGTTAATCTTAGAATCAACAAATGCGTAGATGCAAAATTATTGAAATTCAATATTAGTTTACGTTAGAAGCTCATTTGAATACTAACAAATACTATACACACAACAACACATTATTCAAAAAAAAAAATGCAAAATATATTAACTTATCACCTACTACATAACAAACTAAAAACATCAAATAATGATCTTAACAAATAAAAACTATAACATAATTACATTATCCAAAAAAAAAATCATGCTCTTACCAATAATAAAATAATATTCCGGGACACCCCTAGTAGAACTATAAAGAAAGAGAGAAGAAACAAAACCAAAGAACATTCTTTTACATGCAAGAAAACGTTTATAGGAAGATAGAACAATTTGGAAAGCGTTTAGTAGAAAACTACTTTTGGTCTTTTTGAGATTTTGCCTTTTTTTTTGAGAGAATTTGCTTAATGCCCCTGACTGATGTCAAAATTGAGAATTTATACATGATTTAACACAAATGCAAAAATACTGTAACATTTGTGTCTCAAATTGCCGTAATTACCCTTATTCTCCTCTCCCTCACTAATCCTCTCACCTGACACTACCTTCCCTTTGTATTTTTTCGCTCCTCTGTCATTTCTCTTTCCTCCAATTTCAATTCCTTTTGGTTTTACGTTTTTTCTTCCTACATTCTTTTTCTTCTTATAATTTTTATTTGTAAAACATTCCAATCTCTCTTCTTCTTGGTAATACAATTTTAGTTTGAGATAGAAATTTGGTCTCTCAAAAAGCTTGCCTAATTCTTTAAATTATGTAGCATTCAATGAAAAGCTTAAATTTATGTTAATGAACTTATAGAAAATAAAAACCAGATAACTACTATTTTCTGGATTTATGATGAACCTCACTCAAGAATGAATTTGACCATCAAATATTTTAGAAAATTTATTAGTGAGTTAACAAAATTTGTTAATAGTTAACAACATTTGTTAGCGAGTTAACAAATTTTTAGAATGTTACAAATTTTGTTATCGAGTTATATTTATTTATAACACGTTGACTAAGTCAGTAACTTAACAATGCACTATATAATTCAGTGTTATTTTCAATTTAACACATTATTTAACAGTTAAACATAAAGTTAACTAACTAATATTAAATTTAACGAGCAAAATAAAAAGAATTTAGCATGTTACAAACAAGTTAGCATTTTAACAATATTAGTATCATATAAATACATATGTTTACTTTAATATATGTGATTTAACGAGGTAACGTAAATCGCCGAAAAATCAGAAGAAGTTGTTTTATCACCTCTAAAGATATACATGTAGAACTTTCTTTGAAGTTTAAGTTGCCTCCGCTGTTGGGTCAGACTCCGCCACCACATCTTTTATATAGGCTCCGCCCAAGTTTTTTCTCTGGAAACAAAGCAAAATAAGAACAAAAACCATTCTCATCATCTGATGAAGGCAATCAAAAGTGAGCACATATGAAGGCAGTCCCTATGACGCAATCAAAAACACGATATACAAACTTTATATAGTTTATGAAACAGAAAAACCATATGATATCGCAGTCAATTTCACATGATGGTCTCATGAAACCTAACCAAAAGAAACCCAACAAATAAAAGCAGAACATGAGATGAAAAGGAAAGCAGGATACCAGTTTCTGAGGAGTGAAAACCCACTTGGTCTGTTGAGTTGATTTCTGAAAATCCGCCATTACTGAAGAGGCATAACGGTTCCAAAGATTCAAAACTGAAAAATCTGACTTTCAAGTTAAAGGGTCTCTTTTTATGAAAATCAAACATATAGAATATCTATCATTTTTCAAATAGTATGTTCTCGATCAGTTTTGAACAGATGCGACGGATCTTGTCGATCAAAATTCACGCATATTATCAATGGCTATTTTCTGTTCCAAATTAATTTTTATTGCTTTAGTTATTTTTATAATTATTTAAAAATGATTTCTCGAAGGATTTCATGGGGAGAGGAGGCTGAGGTGAGAAGATGTTGATCTGATGGTGATACAGGGGTAAAATCGGAATGAAAAAAATGATAATGGGATGAGGTTAGTTTTTTAAATATGGTCACCTTTAGGTGCATAGACACCAATTACTCTCTTTTTTTTTTAATGGAACGGGGACGAGGAATCCAAAGGGTTAGTATATACCATTATGGTAGTTCTCAAGGAGGTTCGTTGAACATGCAGACGCAGATATATATGCATTTACTGATCACATTAATCCCTTGGCGATTTGTTTCCAAATTCAAAAGCTTTTCCCGAGGTTCATAATTTCATTTACTGCTTGACAAGAAACCTTTTGAGATTCTACCTCTGGCTCTTCAACATATAGAGGCAAATCTTCTTGATTTCTTTAAAACGTGTTACCCACCCACAATAGTAAATTCTAAGTCTCTTATCTTCCACATTTGGTCGCTCTACTCGTTTTCCTTTTATTTCCAATGGATAATGGTGTAAAGTTCAGCTTGAAACTTCTCATTGATGAGAAGAGAAACAAAGTTGTTTTGGCCGAGGCTGAGCAGGATTTTGTTGATGTGCTCCTCAGCCTTTTGACTCTCCCAATGGGTAAAATCGCTGGCTTGCTCAAGGATCACAAGACAGTCCTCAGCTTCTATAAAAACCTTAACAAAAGTGTTGCAGATATGGACACTAGTCATTTTGAGACAGAAGCTTGCAAGAGTATGTTGTTGGATCCAAAGAGTAGTAAGGATACCCATCGCAAAAGGCTCAAACTGAACATGAGTTATACTGTTCCAACAGAGTTCTTTGTGTGCCCAAGTTTTTTCAAGAGTCCTTCATGTGGAAGCAGGGCATACAGCAATTTTAACACCTCAAAATGTAGCTGTGGAGCTTTGATGGATGCTCGGATTCATGTCCCAGAAGAAGTTCAAGTTGAACAAGTGATAGGAGATATTGCAGATGGAGTGTTTGTTAATTTCCGATCCTCTTTCATTGTCACTGATGATTTGAAAGTGACACCGAACTCTATTGGTGTTCTCATGAATGTTCTAAATGATCTAGGGTACGTTGGTTATAGTGATCTGCGGGAAACCCTAATTGATGTAGGTTTTGAACAGGTACTTTATTGCCTTTTTATTCTTCTTTCTGATTGTCACGCACGTTATAGCTCTTAATATATAATTTTCTATGGATGTAGGTGCTGACTCTACTAGGATGTTTATTCACTTCAGAAGCTCCCTTGACAAGCGCATTCCTCAGAAAAACTTGCATGACAAGTAAGAGGATGCATGAAATGTTTTCTCCACCTGCGCTGGAAAATGGGAACGCAAATCCAGGCAGAGTGTGTTCTGTGAAAGTTTTTGTTAGAAAGGTTGATAGAGAGATTCTGTATGCAGAGTGCAATGAAGACCTCATTGACTCTCTTCTCACCTTTCTGGTTCATCCTCTTGAGATGGCTTGCTCATTGTCTAATGACAATACCATTTTTGGATGTGTTGGAAACTTGTGTAGAAGTCAATGTAGAGGAGATGCTTTCAAGAGTTGTTATCTTCCTGACTTTTATATTTGTAGTAACAATAATCTGATTTATTATGCTCACCAATCAATGACATATCAATGTTTGATTCCTCACCAAGGATACTCTAGTTTCAAAGTCGCCAGGAACATCGATCGGTCTCTCTCCAAAATTGGCAACATTGTGAGTACGTATCCAACTAATCCAAAAGTCAGGTCTGGTACTTCATCAAGTTGTGGGAGTGGGTTTATGAAGAAAAAAACGAAGTTCATTATGTCTAATGATCTTACTATAACTCCAATGAATTCATCTTCAACCATTGGCTTGCTAAGGAAGATGCAGGTAGACATCAATGATCTCGAGGAGTTTCAGATCACCATTTCCAAAGCAGAGGTATGCTTTTAGTATTTACCTTCTTCAACCTTTTGTTCTCATGCATCTCCAAAGCAGATGTATATCCATCTATCCTCAGTTATAATCATTTTTCTCATGCCTGCAGCTCATAAGCATTCTTAGAGCTTCATTGGTCTCCTCATCTGCATTGACCGATGGTCTCTCAAATTTGCTCGTCAAGAAACCAAAGATAGAGACTTGAACTCCACCCAAGAGACTTTATGGTTTATGATGTTCTTATGGCTTCTAGGGTTTTCTTTTGTGCTTGTTGCTCTTCAATTCTCTATGTATTTCATTTTATGATTCAGAATACTCTTTATCGGATTATCTTTTAGTATCACTCCTTATTTCCAAATTATGGTTCGATCAAACACAAGTTGAAATTAATACTTTGCTGTTGCAAATAAGAAGCATTATCACATATTCACATAAAATAGTTCACAAACGTTGTTTGTTTCCCCCCTACAGCTAAGAGCGCAACACAATAAATAAATAAAACATAAAGTAGACAAACACAAACAGAGAGACAAACATGTTATGATCAGTCTTTACTAACACTTAGAAGGCCTCTCATAAGTAGGAGGCAAAGAAGGACAATTCTCGTTCATGTTCGGATAAGGGTCAATGGTATTATAACCAGGTAACTCCATTCTGAATTCGCCCAGAATCTGACACAACTCGAGCTTCCCTTTCTCTGTGTTACACCAACTCGGCAGCCTCGTCTGATTATCTTCAAACATCCTCAGAGTATACGCATCTCGGATCTGAAACAAACAAAAGAAACAACACTTAGAGAGTGAAGTTAAACGGAAAAGAAAGGCAGGTGAAGAAGACTCACAGTGAATTCAGTGACTTGAATGTGATCAGCGAGAGGACCAAACACACCAGCGGCTTTGTACATAGCAAGGATGAAAGCAACGCATGTTGTTGACTTCCCGTCGCTGTATACCCACTCATCCTGTTCAGGGATGGTGAGTAGCTCGTCAAATGACATTCCACGCCTCGCTGTTTCTTCAAGAATCCCATACAAATCCAGCTCCTGTACACCAGAAACTTAATTAGCTATCCTATTCAGAAGAGTAGGAGAAAGTACTTTAATGTGTACCTCAGTACCGAGCCGTTTATTGAGTGCCTCGTTCCACATATTAGCAGCATATGCAGGTTGTACACGAGTCCACATAGACATGACAGAAATAACCTGAAAAGGTCCCCATGTTAGACTTGTTCATTGCCATGATAATGACGATGTATCTCTAAGAGATTAAGAAGTTACCAAGTGAGCATCAAGGGGAGGTGGGTAGTTATCGGCAAGAGTATCGATCCAGCTAAAAATCATGTTGTGATATCCATAAGGCTTGCCCAACATGCTCCGTGCATACTCCCACGCAGCAGTATTATTAAACTTTGCTCGGACATCAGGATGCAAAGGAAGCAAAGCCACTTGCGGGTTTGAACTATCCTTCAACGTTAGATCCCACCATTCATCCCAAGGAATCACAACAATGATCTCTTCACCCTTGTCGTTCTCATGACCAGATTCACCAACCCAAAGCCTCCCCAAATCATCCTTCAAACAAACAGCGGTATGACCAGCAAAAGCGCCGGTCACCCATTTCTCCAAAGTCTCAAACCCGCCCCACCTTCCTCTAATCTTCGACACCGCCAAGAAATCTCCGGAATGCACATCTTCCGGATTGATCACAGACCTCCAAGGCTGAGGCCGCTTCTCAAACGTGGCGCCCATGTGCTTCGTCAAGAAAGCCAAGTTCGCGTTCTGCCCCCAGCCCGTGTTGGAGAAGAGAGGCAACACATCGATCAAAGAAAGCAACGTCCCTAGCATCCCTGACGGCATTAGAAACACTGAAACTCCATGCTCCTTCACCTAAGCATTCATAAATTAATCATCAACACAAAGACAATACAACTAATCAAAAAAACCTTCTTACATAATCTAACTCAGCCGTCTCTTCCCATGAACCAAAGCTCAAAGTATGTTCTCTCGCAGAGAAATAATAATCCCATGTAATCCTATACGGCGTTGCGAAGACATAAAGGTCCATACACGTCAAGCTATGCGCCTCAGATGTCTGCACAAAAAAAAAAAAAGTCCCCGAACTAGTTAAATTCCGACCAAAGATTGAAACTTTACAAGAAAAGAACCAAACCAATCATGAGATGTCTGCACAAAAGTTCCCCAAAACTACTTAAAATTCCGACAAAAGATTGAAACTTTTTTTCCTTTTTTGCTAATTCTCTGGCCAAAGATTGAAACTTTTTACAGAAAAAGAACCAAACCTTGAGATGGAGAAGGCCGCCTCCGAGACCAGGCTCATCTCGATCGCTAACGGTGATGTCGAGACGAGCCTCGTTGCCTTTAAAGCAAGCGCCTTTCCACTCGAGAGAGTCGTTGTTGTTCGGAGTAACGGACCCGACGAAGACCGGCAGCAAATCCACGGCGCTGTGGAAGCTGTTCAGGACGGGCCACGAGACTTGACGTGGCAGCATCGGGAGGACATCGTTGACGCTGAAGGGGACTTTTAGGGGTTGACCCAGGTCAACGGAAAAAGCTAACCCTAGAAGAAGAAGAAGGTATATGAGGTTTCGAGTCAGAGACATTCAAATCAATTAGTGGTTTTGAAACAAAAGGTTTGGGGGGGATTTTGGTGGTGTTAAGGTTGAAGATGAAGATCCATTGCTGGTTTCAACCTTTTCTCTCTCTCTCTCTCTCTCTCTCTCTCTCTCTCTGTTTCTCTGAGAATTGGACTTTGGGGAGGTTAGGAGATTAAAGCTGAGATGTGATGATGATGAAATAGTCTTTTCTTAGTTTTTTTTTTTTGAAGATTCTTCGCTTGCTCCCTTCTTCCACGTCAGCATTACGTTTTGGCTGCTCCGAGTTTAGTTCCGGTTTAGTTTGCTCTCCACAACTGGTTTTATTATCAGTTCCGGTTTAGTTTGATATTCATGTCCAATTGCTTCAAAGAGTATGTGCTTGTTTTCTTTAAGTGTAGGAAGAATATTCCATATTAGCATTAAGACGCTTCTTCATTAATTTGACGTATATCTACTACATTTGAAAAAGTTTCGGAGTTTGATTGGAAAGATGGTACAAAGGCACATCTTTTACACAAACGATTCTTCCACACATAAATCACCATTAAACTTTTTCTGTTTTTAAAAGCAGTTCACTGTATGCAATTCAATATTTTTGTTTTTTTTTTGGTAGAATTTCAGCCGTTAACATTTGGTGATGTTGATCTGTTTTCTTTTCTTTTTTTGGCCAATAAATAATTTTGTTACAAACACTTAACTTAAAATATATTTATCTGATTTTATAAATAATGTACGATGATTAGCTGAAACTATATAGCTCACATTAATACTATTTTTGTCATTTTAAAATTATAAACATGACGTCCAATCGCCAACAAAACAAAACATTTTCTAAAGAAAAAGATATAAATCTTCTTACATAAATGTCGGCACGTACAAGTAATTAATAATTTTTTATGTTTTAAAATAGTTAATATATAGATAAATGATTGAAATTTTGTAAAAATCTATTGAGATAAGACAATTTTAAACGAACTCTTAATCGATAATTTAATATTTATTGAGTAGCATGATCAACTAATCTTTATCTGCTTGATCTGCACTCTCTTGTTCTGCACTTGTCCCGTTTGATCAGCATGATTTGCAACGTTTGTACTGCTTTTATTATTCATAGAAACATTACACGATGGAGAGTAGGGCCTGAGACTTATTATCCGAGATTCGCTCCGAAAATAGGATATCCGGAGTGTCCGGATCCGAATCCGGATAGTAAAATCTTGGATCCGTGCAAACCGAATCCGGATCCGGATATCTTAATTTTTAGGTCCGAATATCCGGATCCGGATCTGTATTTTTAAAATACATTAAAATTTTAAATTTTATTAATATTTATATTTGATATATCAATATTTATACATGAATTAATCTTATATTATTATATTTTAGTTTTTACAATATTATAAACATATATAAATATATTTATAAACATTTAACCGTGGTTTCCGGATATCCGAGTTTCTGATATCTGTCTCGATATTCTATTATCCACGGGCTAACGGAGAGGAGATAAAAAGTTCATCTAAGAATTAAATGACTACAATGATGGTATGCTGTCCTTATCCACATAAATAACCACAACTACCAAACAAAGCGTAATCATTGTAAAGATTATAATCATTTCCTCCGAAAATGTAGACCACAACGCCTAACTAGTGATGAGACGATCCCCATGCTTTTTTGGAGAGTTTAGATTGCGAAGATGAAGCAGTTTGAGTAGCAAGGGATAAACAGAGAACTATCTTCTACCATCATTGGTTGTCTGAATGGGTTTAACCCAATCTGCATTTCAAGGAGATACAGTATTATTCTCTATATTGTTTCAAAACATATAAGCAAAAAGTATTAGATTTTTTCTTTTGTGCAAAGAAACATCAATTATCCAACACAGGTTGATTGGAGAATTGGACATTAGTGTGTACTTGGATCCAAATTGATTTGTAAGATCTGAGAAAAGAAGGAAGATGTCTTGTCCTTTTTCAACTTCATTATATGTGTCGACCCTCTATTCTTTTTATACAGTATTTTGATGAGACATATGCCTGCACCATACGGCAGGAATCATATCCTATTCCCCCTTTCTAATAGTATGACGTCATCAACCCACATAACAAAAAAACATAGATTTGAAAATAATAAAACCTAAAATGTAGACTTACAGGTAACGAGAGAGGTTGCCCTGTGATGGTTCTAATGCAACAAGCCGCAAGATGACAAGCTTCTTCACAGTAATCAGAAAACACAGCTGGGACTTTCATCTCTTTTATTAGTTCCTGAAGTGTTTATTTTCACACGTGACATAAATGAAGGATTAAAGAAAGGATGTGGTCACTGTATATATAATATGTAAACAGTCATTGGTAAATGACGTAATCGTGGTAGATACTGAATGTGATTATCAGTTACTGGAAAAATAGAAAACGTACAATAGTTGGCAACCAGCTCGGATATGCTGCGATGCCTGCGTTTGGAGCAATCACTATGTGAGGAGGAGGTGAATCCTGTCCAGACAAGGTGGTCAATCAGAAAACAAAACACAGTAAAGGTGGAACTAGATTGTACATAACTGTTCTGTTTATACAAGAACAGAAAAGGGTACCTTTGCTATGTCACTGTAACGATCATGATAAAACCCTCGATAAAGCTGTAACGACACAGCTGATTTGTTACCGGGTTTGAGAATTTCATTTGAACATTTACAGTCACAGTCTTCTTCCATGCAAGGGGCATAGCCGCAGAGGGAGATTATCTCTCCATCCCTATTCAACAGGTGAACATATAGATAACGATTCATCAGAATGGTGCCAACATATAAAAGCAAAGAACTAGCTACGGCGTTTCAGTTGCAATCAAAGATATTATTGAGCTTTTGAATTGCTCACAACTCACATATGTTGTGAAACATCAGGTCCAACCAGTTGTAAGCGAATGCGCAGACCAGGGAAGAGCGCTCGCAGCTCAGCAAAGACTCCGAGTTGGCCAAGCTCTTTCTGAAGGCCTTCGGAAGGTCAAACTATCAGCAAATCATATTATCATAATGCATCCTTTGAAACATTTGTATAATATCCCACATGCCAATATTAAGGTACTACACTAGAACTAAGGACATCTCCAAACAAAAACTGATTCATACACTAGAACGAGAAACAAGACAGCAACCTCAAAGAAACTGCAGTTCATTCAAAGGCAGAAGAGTTACATACCAAGATAATGTATACGAAGTTCATCACTTATTCGGGGAGTCAAGTTTCCTATCCCAATGGCTTGGATTGCATGATATATTGTTAGTGGCTGAAATAACAGAAGAAAGCTCCAGGAGTCAATAAATAGAAAAACTATAAGAAAACTCTCGTTAGACTAGCAAAATCGCATTAAATCACGTCAAGAAGATGTGTTACCCAGTGGAGAAGTAGAGCAACAGGAGAATCAAGAGGTATCTGTCTCCACTCGTAATAATCCTTCCAACTACATAGCTGGCTTGTTACTGGAGACAAAGGGCCTGCAGCATGTGCGATGATGATCCCAAATCAATAACTCTATAAAAACCAACTCTTCCAGTAAAACCATAACCAGAGGAGTAAAAATGAAACGTACCACGACATGGACAAGAAGAGCTTGGCAGATACCACCAGCCTTCATTTCTAAACCTATCATAAGCCGAGAAACTAACAGAGGAGGAGCCACATTTGCACTCAAACATCCACATTCCAGCATGATGTAAGTCCCTTTTGGTGAGGAACGAGCACCTGCTTACCTCCTTTTGACTAATCTAAGAAAGGTATATGAAAAACAAAATGGTTCACGGATTGAAAAAGGCATCAGCTTTCTTCATATAATGTAATTTTTTTCTCTTCTATCAAATAAACCTGGACTGTAGCTTCTTCTGTGAATGTAAAGGGAAACTCGTTGAGCAGATCAACACGACGCATTTGCTCTTCTAGTCTCTCGCACTCTTCCTTGTGATACCTCCAATGCGAACTCTGCAAAACCAAAACCAAGATCTAGCTTTGAGGCATCAAATCACCAATTTCCCAAAATAGATTAGGTCGACGAAGAAGAAGAAGAAGGGGCTTAGGGAGAGTTAGGCAGTAAGCAAAAACCTGATGAGAGACGGAGCAATACGCCACGGCGCCACAATTGCCACACCTCCTCGTCGGTGGGCCAACGCATCGCGTCCCGAAGCCACGCGCAGCACACTCCATCGGCCGCCGGCGAACCAAGACAACCCACTTCCCGGCACGAAAAGGATCAAATGAACTTAAAACTCAAGGCCCATTTGTGTTTTAATCCCAAGGCCCATTTGTGCTCTGATTCTAAGGCCCATTTGTGTTAGGACATGCAACTATCCAAGTGTTATCAATTTATTATTCATTACTTTTACAATTCTCCTCTTTTTTTGAAACATTACAATTCTCTTTATTCGTAGTTTCATTTCATTACCTGATTACTGTAGCCGATAGAGCGCTAGAATTTGAATTGAAGTCAGTCTTGAGCTGCAACGTCACCAGAATAACAAAAAAGGTTAAACGAACCATTTTTATTGTAATGTTTTGGATGGAAGTTGGAAACTTTTGACTTTTGAGAAATCTTTCTCATCACTTCTTCGACTCTCTTGCCAACTCCTGTTCTACAACCAATAAAAACTAAGCGAGGTATTGTTCATACCATAAACAAATTTATATGATTTGTAACCTAACAATTCAAGTAATCAAACTCAATCAGAAGTGATAAATACTTATCATTAGCATTTTTCATACCATACGGAGTCAAAGAAAAAGAAAAGAAAATAAGGCTTAGTTGAGAAGAATGGTAGAGTTGACCGGTTGACTTGACCAAAAAATGATTAATTACGTCATTTCATTAGTCTTCGTACTTTCCTTTTACGAGTAGGTTGCGCGTTTTACATTTAAGGTGAAACGACCGGCCATATTGTTATAATACCTACCTAATACTTTATATTCCTGTTTTAATAAGAGATGTTTTCTTTTTGTAACACAATAAGAGACGTTTAATAACTCTAAAGGAATGTTTTATTTCAGCCACAAATATATTTTCCATATGTTTTGTGGTGTGAACCATACCTTTATCGCAATCTTACTTGCATTACATTCCTTTTTCGATTCAATGATACCTTTTTTCTTTTTGTTTAACACGTTCCTATTTTCTGTTTGATACGCGTTATATTTATATGATCAACATTACTATCATTTTATTTGAACTTTGTTTTATCAATGGTGATCACCCACTACTGGATTGATTTCATTCCCTACTAGTTTGACCGATTGAGATTTACATATATCAAGAGGAAATATACAATATTTATAGTTTAGGCAACACCAATATTCAGTTGACCAAAAAAAGACAAAACCATTGTTTACTGCGCAAAGTAAGTAATCTCTTGCTTTTTCTTTCAATAATGTCAAATTGTAAATTACCTAAAGTAATAAATGTATTACTTCTATTATTCTATACACAAAAGAAGATTAAATGCAGGCAAAATGTGAATTCATTTAATTGCCATAGAAAACAGAGATTTTCTCCTTTGTGTCAATAATTGAAAAAAAAATCGTATCTAAAACTGATATGTTTTGGCATGTAGTTAAGACTTTTTCAGCATCGAAAATATTTCTAGAACACACAAAACTAAATTTCAAGAATTCAACACACAGCACTCCTTTTAGACAAAGTCAACGATACACATCCAACCGCACCAGCTCCACAAGTCCATCACACGGAAAAGGACTATAATTACCAAACCACCCTTTACCATCAGCTCCACCACTAAGGGTCTTTCCGTCACTTAAACATATCTTAAGATCAAACCCCGGGAAAAAAGAGGTACAAAGAAGAACAGATCAACTGCTCTCAGCTTCTAACTCCCCTCAGCTTCTAACTCCCCTCATTACCACCAAAACCCTCCAAAATTAAATTTAATAAACCTATCAAAAATCGAATATTAACACTAAGTCCCTGAGATAAAATTAAACAAAGACGTTACGTTTTTCGCAAATTTATACGATCTCTCTGTACATGAGCTAATCGTTCATGGCTGCCATGTTACACCAGCCATGGCCGTTTCCTCTACAAGTAACCATACTTTTCATCCTATGCGTCGTCGTTTTACCGTATCGTTCCTTTTCACAATCAGATTCGCCTCAAAACATCGAAACCTTCTTCCCAGCCAACGATCTCTCCCCGGTTCCTCCGCCGATAAACCCTTCTACCCCCTCATCTCCGCCGTCTAATCCTTCATCGTCGTCTGATATAGGAACGATCACCAAGGCCGTCCTAATAACCGCAGCGAGCACCGTAGTTCTAGCTGCAGCATTCTTCTTCTTCCTCCAGAAATGCGTCATCGCGCGGCGGCGGCGACGGAGAGAGAACAGAATCAACGTTCAGAACACCTTACCTCCGTATCCTCCGACAACAACGACGGTGGCGGCGACGGAGACTTTGGCTCGGGAAGGTTTCACGCGGTTTGGAGGTGTGAAAGGCCTGATCCTCGACGAGAACGGTCTCGATGTGTTGTATTGGAGGAATCTTCAGAGCCAGAGGCAGAGAAGAAGCGGAAGTTTCCGGAAGGAGATCGTCGCCGGAGGAGAAGAAGGTGGTAGTGAAGAGAAAGAAGTGATTTATTACAAGAACAAGAAGAAGATGGAGCAGGTCACGGAGGTTCCTCTCCTCAGAGGAAGATCATCCACTTCTCACAGTATAATCCATAACGATTCCTACGAGTTGGAATCACCACCGTCACCGCCACCACCACCGCCGTCAATTCCGGCGAAGAAAACTGCACAACCTCTGCCGCCGCCGCCGTCGCCACCGCCGATTCCGGTGAAGAAAACTGCACCAGCACCGCCACCTCCGCCTCCGCGTCCTTCACCTTCGCCGCCACCACCGCCTCCGATGAAAAAGGCGGCGGCTTTGTCGTCGTCAGCGTCGAGACCACCGCCGGCGCCGAGAGGAGCAAGCGGAGGAGAGAGCTCGAGAGCTGGAAGTGGTCAGGTGAAGCTAAAGCCTCTGCATTGGGATAAAGTAAACCCTGACTCCGATCACTCCATGGTTTGGGACAAGATCGATCGCGGCTCGTTCAGTTTCGACGGAGATCTAATGGAAGCTCTGTTCGGTTACGTCGCTGTCGGAAAGAAATCGCCAGAACACGACAAACCAAAGTCAAACTCCCCGACTAAAATCTTCATTCTCGATCCGAGAAAGTCTCAGAACTCAGCGATCGTGCTCAAGTCCCTAGGCATGACGCGCGAGGAGCTCGTGGAAGCACTCGTCGAAGGACACGACTTCGTACCGGAGACGCTAGAGAGGCTGGCGAGAATAGCTCCGAGTAAAGAAGAGCAATCAGCGATCCTCGAGTTCGACGGCGGCGACGCGGGGAAACTCGCGGACGCGGAAGCGTTCCTCTTTCATCTCCTCAAAGCGGTGCCAACGGCGTTTACGCGACTAAACGCGTTTCTCTTCAGGGCGAATTACTATCCAGAGATCGCTCACCACGGCAGATCGCTCCAAACGCTGGATTTAGCGTGTAAAGAGCTGAGGTCTCGCGGTTTGTTCGTGAAGCTTTTGGAAGCGATTCTCAAAGCTGGTAACAGAATGAACGCGGGAACTGCGAGAGGAAACGCTCAGGCGTTTAATCTAACCGCGCTTTTGAAACTCTCGGACGTTAAGAGCGTTGATGGGAAGACGACTCTGCTTAACTTCGTGGTGGAGGAAGTCGTTAGGTCGGAAGGAAAACGCTGCGTTTTGAATAGAAGAAGCAATAGCTTAACACGAAGTACCAGCAGAAGTAGCAGTAGTAGTAACAACGCTCCTCAAGCCATGTCTAAAGAAGAGCAAGAGAAAGAGTTCTTGAAGCTTGGTCTACCCATTGTCGGAGGACTAAGCTCTGAGTTTTCAAACGTGAAGAAAGCTGCTAGTGTAGATTACGACACGGTCGTTGCCACTTGCTCGGCTCTTGCGGTTAGAGCGAAAGACGCGAGGAAGGTGATTGCACAGTGTGAAGGAGGGAGGTTTGTGGAGAAGATGATGACGTTTCTTGATTCAGTAGAGGAAGAAGTGAAGACGGCGAGAGAAGAAGAGAGGAAAGTAATGGAGCTTGTGAAGCGGACAACAGAGTATTATCAAGCAGGAGCTAGTGTAAAGGGGAAGAACCCTCTTCATCTGTTTGTTATCGTGAGAGATTTTCTTGCCATGGTTGATAAAGTATGCTTAGATATTATGAGGAATGTGCAGAGGAGGAAGGTAGCTAGTTCTTCCGAGTCGACTTCCACGCAGAGGAATGCTGTGAAGTTTCCGGTTTTGCCTCCAAATTTCATGTCGGACAGGTCTAGGAGTGACTCCGGTGAATCGGATTCTGATATGTGAGAAGAGTTCATATTTGTTATTTGTAAATAATAGAATGATTGAGTTCTTGATTTTTATTCAAAGGTATTGAATTGTTGATAGATTTATATGATAAAGAAATTTGGTTTATGACATTTCCATGTTTTATGAACATGTCTTCTGTTGCTCAAAAAGATGAACATAGCTCTGATATGTGAGTGTGAACTTCGCTATTTATCATATTTTTTTTTTTTTTTTTGTAAAATGTTAAGATTTATACCATTTTTTGATTTTTTAACATTGTTGCCACAGCAACTTATTACACAAAAATAAAACATAACAACCTTCAAATAACAACCTCAAGGAGGCCTAATATAAGAGAAATAATATACCAAAAGAGAGTGAGCAGAGGAGGGTCTTGCCAGAACAGAGAGTAAGCGATCTCTAATGAGACGATCCAGTGAGGCTCGAATAACTTGAGGCGGTGTTGCAGTAGAGGTAAATATCCTAGTATTTATCTCCCTCCAGAGGAGATAAATTGTTGATTGCAGAATGATCTTAAGGAGAGTGGTGGCTTGCGCCTGACGCTGTCGAAAGCCATGAAGAATCCAAGCTGCTGCAGAGTGTAAATCTGAAGGCGGGTTGGAGCTAACTGATCCTGCGAATGACTGCCAAATAGAAGAAGAGTACTCACACTCAAAGAATAGATGATGATGCGTTTCAATCCCATTATTACATAGGACACAAGTTTGTGTGACATTCAGGCCCATCGTCGCAGTCTATCCTTTGTAGGAATCCTTCTAAGCAGAGCTAGCCAAGACATGAAAGTGTTTCTAGGAATATTCTCTTTAAACCAGATCACTTTATGCCAAAACACTTCAGGTGAGCTGAGACGGATATGGTCCCATGTTACCTTTGAAGAGAAAGAAGACCCGTAGGTTTCATTGGCTTGAATCCAAGTGTAACTATCCATGCCATTTGATGGAACCGGAGGAGATACTGCAGAGACAGCAGCTTGAAGTGCGACCATCTCATTAGTTCTTGCAGGCGGGAGGCGCCATGATCCTTCTGTAGTGGCATCAACAATGTGAGCATCCTTCCTGATTCTTAAAGCTCTAGGTCCCCCATCTCCAACGACAGAGATTAAAGGTCCTAGCACAGTCCATGAGTCAAACCAGAAGGAACCTTCCCTACCATCCATCACATTACAACGCATGAAATCAGGGAGAAACTCTTTTAATTGTAGCATACTTCTGACTGTAGGAGAGAAGCGGGGGGAGTCCGCAGTTAGCCAGTAGGTCCTTCTCTTAAAAATATATTCCGTAGCCAAGCAACCCACAGAGAACCTTGGTTGAAAAAATAATTCCAGACTCTTTTCAGTTCAAAAACTAGCTGAAACTCTTCCATTAACCGAATACCCAGGCCATCCTCTGCTTTGGGCTTGCATATATCCTTCCAGGCCACTCTAGCACCCGATGCTGAGGTTGTGTTGTTGTTCCACATAAACGCTGCGCAAATTGAGTCAACCTGAGCATAAAAAGTTTTTGGCAGATTAAAAACAGAGCTCCAAAAATTGACCATTCCATACACCTCAGAAGCAATCAATCTGATTTTCCCAGCATAAGACAACGTCTTAACAGTCCAGCTGTGTAGCTTGCTCGTGATCCTTTCCAAAAAAGGCTGGAGAGTAGCCATATTAATCCTTGACGGATTTAAGGGAAGTCCAAGATACCTTGTTGGAAAAGACCCAATCTTAATACTTGAGATATCACTCAAAACTGCCTGTTCAATCTCTTTGTTGAGTTTCTGAATTTTCTCAACTTGGATTATAAAATGGCTGAGCTGTAGAGGAAGTAAGAGTTGGTTTTGGTTATGAACAAATCCTAACATAATAGGCTTGTGCTTTTTAGTATTTTAGAGGTCGTAGGAGTTTAGTGCTTTGGGTGAAGCAACTGAGTCTCATGGGGTCGGTAGTAACCTTTTTTCCTTGTCACAGGTCTGCTTAGTCATTATGGAATCGCTTCTCTGGTGAACGCTAACTAATGATCTTTTATGCTAAAAATTAAGATTGCAGAATGAATGAATGAATGAGATAAGGTTTGTTTCTTTGTTTTCATTAACAGTAAGATGTAATAATATAAATTGTTAATTAGCATAAGCACTGATAAAGATATGTAGTAAGATACTGTTGGCAAAATAAAAATGAAAAATGAACTGAAGAACTCATTTAAAACCCTTGTAACAAACAACTCTGATGATACAATAAGAAAAAGGTCATAAATCTGATCACTGAAAGCAAAATGAGATGCAAAATATTGACTTGTTGATAGATAATATGATAAAGAATCTTATGAACAAGTCTTCTTCAACTGGACTGAGTATATATTTCACCAAACATAACTCGGTTTGCTTATCTAATAAACAATACCGAATAGTGTGAACTTACCTTTTATCTAAATTTATTAGCTTTCCGAATTTCCTTGAACTTGGATTAAAGCTAACCTTTACAGAAAGTAAAAGCTGATTTTGGATATTGACAGAGCATAATAATACTGTGTATGATTCTCGTTGTTGCTATTAATAATTCGGGTAACAAAAAGGCTTGATATGTAGAGAACGTTGATGTTGATTTTGGGTATGAACAAAACATAAATACTATTATAGTGTGTGTGACCACCACCTTTCACATCTTGTAATAGTTTTTTAGTAGAAAAAGCATATTTTTATAACCAAATAGTAACTTTACGAAACATCGCGACACTTTCTTTGCACTTTTTCTCAGTAGCAACGCGTAGGCAAGAACAAGCGCGAGTTTCACATGGATGCTTATAAAACACACACTAAAAGGAAGCAACCATTCCACAAACTTCAAACACAACTACATTCAATCATGTCTATGTCTCTAGAGATGTTCTTGATGTCCTCTTTTTTGTTCTTCCTCTTCTTTCCCATGGATACAGTTTCTCAAGGTTTTTCAGACCCAACAGGTGGACAGTTCAGCTTCAACGGCTACTTATACACCGACGGAGTCGCAGATCTAAACCCTGACGGATTATTCAAACTCATTACTTCAAAGACGCAAGGAGGAGCTGGTCAAGTTCTCTACCAGTTCCCTCAAAATTTCAAGAACTCAAGAAACCACACCGTTTCATCTTTCTCCACCACCTTCGTCTTCGCCATCATGGCAACCCGTAAAACAGTCGCCGGTTGTGGACTCTCCTTCAACATATCCTCAACAAAAGGCTTGAACTCTTCCGCAAGCAACCGCTCTGTTTCAGTTGAGTTCCACACCGCCAAAACCGACGGTAAAGATGTTAACGAGGTTGTTATCAACGTCAGTGGTTTAGATTCATATAGAAACCACTCTGCTGGCTATTTTAAAGATGATGGTAGTGGTTTTGTGGATATAGAGATTGCAAGTGGGGCGCCAATACAAGTGTGGGTTGAGTATAACAACTCAGCTAAACAGCTAGATGTTACAATGCACTCTATCTATACATGCAAGCCCAAGACTCCTCTGCTTTCGCTCCGAAAAGATCTTTATCCTTATCTACTTGAGTACATGTATGTTGGCTTCACTTCAGTAGGTAGTCCAACTTCTTCTCACTATATTCTTGGATGGAACTTCAACAACAACGGGTCAGTTTTACCTATAGTTCACTCTCGTCTCCCCAAACTTCCTGATGATAAAGATCGGTCGTTGAGCCGCAAGATCTTGGCGATTAGTTTGAGTCTTTCAGGGTTTACACTCATTGTAGTCTTGGTTTTTGGAGTTGTCTTCTACTTGAAGAGGAATAAGTTCTTGGAAGTTATTGAGGACTGGGAGGTTCAGTTTGGTCCTCATAGATTCACTTACAAAGATCTTTTCATCGCCACAAAAGGTTTCAAGAACAGTGAGCTTCTTGGAAGAGGAGGCTTTGGAAAAGTCTTTAAAGGGATCTTACCATTGTCTAGCATACCGATCGCGGTGAAGAAGATTTCTCATGATTCGAAACAAGGAATGAGAGAGTTTTTGGCTGAGATTGCTACCACTGGAAGACTAAGACATCCAGATTTAGTTCGTCTTCTTGGCTATTGTAGACGCAAAGGAGAGCTTTACTTGGTTTATGACTTTATGCCTAAAGGAAGCCTTGATAAGTTTCTTTACAATCAACCAGATCAAGTTCTTGATTGGTCACAGAGATTTAAGATCATCAAAGATGTTGCCTCGGGGCTTTGCTATTTGCATCAGCAATGGATGCAAGTGATTATCCACAGAGATATTAAGCCAGCAAACATTCTTCTGATGAAAAATATGAACGCGAAGCTCGGTGACTTTGGACTTGCAAAGCTATGTGACCATGGGATTGATTCTCAGTCCTCCAATGTTGCAGGTAAGTTGGCGTTTTTGTGTACATTATAATCAACCAATCAATAAAGATATTTGGACTTATTAAGGGCTTTTTGTTGTTACTTTGGACGCAAGGTACATTTGGATATATATCACCAGAGCTTTCAAGAACAGGAAAATCAAGCACAAGCTCTGATGTTTTCGCATTCGGAGTGTTCATGCTGGAGATAACCTGTGGAAGAAAACCCATTGAGCCACGAGGATCACCAAGCGAGATTGTTTTGACTGACTGGGTACTAGACCGTTGGGATAGTGGAGATATACTTCAGGTGGTTGATGAAAAGCTAGGGCACAAGTATCTTGCCGCGCAAGTAACTCTAGTTTTGAAATTAGGGTTGCTTTGTTCGCATCCAGTGGCAGCAACTAGGCCAAGCATGTCAAGCGTAATGCAATTCTTAGACGGTGTAGCCACTCTTCCTATAACTTGCTTGAACTGTGAATGCTCGAAATATAGGGAGGATTGATGCTTTGGGCGAAGCAAAAGAGCCTCCAGGGGCCAGTAGTAACACTTTTTCTTCGGTCATGACGGAATCGTTTGTCTCTGGTGGACGCTAACTAATGATCTTATTTTTATGTTGCATACTTGCATAGTACGAGATTGTAGAATGAGAATGAAATAATGTTGTTTCCTTGTTTCCACTAAGTATTAGGTTACGTCCTGAACAAGATCACTTATAAAATTTGTGAAGCGTTCATGGTTTTCGAACGCAAATCCTTGTGGAAAAAAATCGAAACTCTTGAGACTTACTAACATAGAAGATGACCATGACGAGCATGTGTAGAGATTCTAACAAAATTATAAATTGTTAATGAACATATAAACTCGTTTAAAATCCTTACTAAACACAACTTCTGTGAAAAATTGTCTGACTCATAAAGAAAAATCAAATCTCTGCTAACCCAAACGGCATGCAGGGTTGTTCCTAGACGCAATGGCCTTCATGTTAGAACCTGGATCGAATCAACGTCGTTTCATCACAATGTAGCTCAAACTCTTGTCGAATTTCTCTTACAACGTTGCAAGAAAAACACGAGACCCGAACCTCACTTCACTCTTCTCTTTGATATCTTTGATAATGTTTTGTCCAACCAAACCGCGGATATCTTTTTCAGAGACGGTAGCTGAAACCTAAGTAGCTGAGGCGACTTGTGGTTGAGATATTCGTACCTAATGACGATTAGGTAATCAATTTTCTTTCTTAAATTGTGTATTAAAGTAATTAAATAAAAAAAAGTACTATTAGATAAACCCTGACCTTTGCGTGGACGAGGTAGCTAGGGTAAGATCCTTGTAAAACAAGGAAGCTTGAATGTCTCCTTGAGGACATTTGTTATCACCAAGAAGATAGTCAGGAAGCCTTATCAATAAATCCCAGTTTACCGTGAAATCCATAGAAGCTACTTCTATATTCGACACGTGAGGTTCTCTTGATTTCAGTATTCCAAAAAAAAATAGAACAGAACAAAACGAAATACAACACAACAAAATATAGAGCAAGGAGTCTTCTTGTGCGCGTGCCATTATGCACGATTTGGTTAGAGAGAGAGAGAGAGAGATATGAGAAGAAGCTGGATTGAGAAACTTTAATTATGATAGAGATAAATAATGAATGTGTCCTATATATATATATACACGAGATTAGTAACAATCCTAGTTAGGATTGGACTATAAATAATCATTAACTATTATATATTTTGATTTTGAAGAAGTGAACGTTAGTGGGCTTAGACCGGTGATTAAAATTCTAAGCCCATTGGCTGATTACTTGATTGTCATAACTTTTTAAGCTTTCAAACAAGAATGAGGAAAAGAAAAAACACAACCCAAACGTCTAGAAACTGAACCACTCAATTCAAGTATTGGCAAGTCTTACACACTGCACAGCCATGGTAGACGAACCTTAAAATGTGCTAAAATACTTTTCCAGGTTTGGGTCTCTCTTGAACAAAATCACAATTATATGAGAGGTTTCAGCTTGAATTCCGTCCCAAATAATTGATTTGGTAGTCCGGCAATAATTGCTTCGGCTATTCCCATCGTTAGTCGTAAAACATTTTAAATTTGTGTTATGCAGTCTGGTGGCTAAGAGAACTTCACTCTATAGCAGGCTAGCAGTAAAAACATTTTTAAAAAGAGTTTCACATGCTATGTTGCATGAAACGGAAACGGAAACCGAAGCGGATGAAAATTGAAAAACAATAAAACTAAAAATATATAGATATAGATATAGATACGAAATGTAAAAAAAAATATATAAAGTATTTATAAATCAAAAATTATGAGTTTGATATAAAAATATATAAAATATCTATAAATCAAAAATATTTTTATAAAACTAAAAATATATAGATTTTTTCAGCTTTTTGATAAAAATAAGTTAAATATTATGTTTAATATATATGGAACACATATTTAAAATATATTTTATATTTAATACTATATATTTATCAAACGGCCAATATATTTACTCAGTCCTCAGCATATTCGAAAAGTTCTGAGATGTCTAAATTTGCAGGAAATCAAGCGTTGACT